>NC_092358.1:13405360-13705360 GCF_030848805.1 Temnothorax longispinosus
GACGTTTTGGTTCTAAAAAACATTGAACCATCCTCAGTGTCTATTTTAACGCAAATGGTTGACAAAACTTGCTACATTAGCGCTATCGTATAATTAAAATTAAAAATATAACACGCAGACGACAACGTTGGTATCGTACGCATAGCTGTAAATAAAATTTCCTAAAATTAAATTACCCCGTGTCGTTAACAACAATTCTAATATAAAATACGTACTATTTGATGGTCTGTGGAGAGAACGCGGGTGGAGTTCCGAAAAAGCCCGACCTCCGATTTCGATGAAACTTTGTGAAAAGCTTCGTTTTGGGTTAAAATGAAAGCCCTTAAAAGGAATTTTGGCGACTCCTATGATAAAGCCATTTTTTAAGATAAAATGATAAAAAATATAGGACTGTTCTTCCAAAAATGTTCGCGCTCCGATTTAGGTGAAACTTTGTGAATATGTTCCTTTTAGATTAAAAAGACATATACCAAAAGGATTTTTTGAGACTCCAAAGTTTAGCAACTTTTTTACATTTTTGCAAGGGTGGGCCAATAATCAAGCATCTTAATTCAAGCAGTTAGGTATCACGCTAGGAGTTTGTTTAGTTTTATTATGCGGGGGAAGGGGCTCCGCCGTAGGCGTGGAAGGGGTGCAGGGGGGCGAAGCTCCCCCCGCTCACGCTTAAAGCGAGGTACATTTCCTACCCGGGCACGCCTACATAGGTTAGTTGACGCGCTTTAAACACTTAAATACTTTTAAAGCGCGTTACTAACCTACATATGTTAGTTAACGCGCTTCAAACACTTAAATACTTTTAAAGCGCGTCACTAACCTACATAGGTTAGTTGACGCGCTTTAAACACTTAAATACTTTTAAAACGCTACCCTAATCTATACGCCGAAGGCATGTCCTAAAATCAGTGAGAAGGCCCTCCCCCGCCTATTTGTGTACTGTTTATACACATGTGTATAATACATGTGTATATATATATATAATACGATATATTATTTACTATATACACCAATAATACGTATATATAGTACAATATAATACGAAAATACTTCAATTTATCAACAATTTACTGCTTTAAATGTTGTGTTTTGGTAAAGCAGCGACTTTTTCGCGAAATAAAATATTCTCTACTTAAAAAAACACGTAATATTAGTCGTTTCAATACTCAAAATAACTGCTATATTTTTCAAACTTTTTTTTGTTAATAATTTTTTAACGAATAACGAGCGACGGGTAAAATCTTCTGAAGGTCACTCGGGGTCATGACCGTGACAACATATATCAAGGTCATTGAAATCGGTAAGGTCGCCCTTAATCTAGACATTTACCAGGTCTTTTTATATTTTTTATCATTTTATCTTAAAACAAGTAAAGTGTGCAAGTAGAAACCTGCACATTGCTTCCTCATATCTTAAAATTTACAGAAGTTAAAGCTATTACAGACATTTTTCTAAAAATTAGGGACCTTTGATCACGTATAAAACTGAGTCTAATCAACCAAATCTTAAAGAATTATATATGAAATAGGGGTAGAAAAGACTGAAAAATATAATAAAATTAGAAATAGATCGATATCTCAAAATTTGCGGAAATTAAAGCATAAACAAACATTTTTACAAAAATTCAAAATTTTATTTAAAAAAAACCCCTTGATTATTAGCAATTTTTATTAATTCTATATATTCTTCAGTTTTTTCTACCCCTATTTCATATATAATTCGTTAAGATTTGGTTGATTAGTTCTGGAGTTATAGAAGTTTCGGTAAATTTGGCACATACATACACACATACACACATACACACATACACACATACACACATACACACATACATACACACATACCGACATTTTTTAAAATAGCGATTTTTCGACGTTTTAGAACATTCTGAACACATTGGCAAAAGCAACTCAAAACAATTTTTTTTACGAAAACAAAGCTTCCTCTATGAGGAAGCAAAATGGCTTTATCATAAGAATCGCCAAAATTTCTTGTAAAGGCTATCATTTTAACTCAAAACGAAGCTTTTTACAAAGTTTCATCAAAATCGGAGATCGGCCGTTTTCGGAATTTTATCCGAGAACGCTTGTAAGGTCGACATTGTCAATATCGTAGCTGGTGTGTTAATTTTGCAAGAGAGTAACAGACTATCCGGTGGCGCACGAACGAAACCGATTATACAGACAAAAAGGAATAGAAAGGGGGAAAAGGAAAAAACTATAGTGGGAGCAAGAAATTAAGGAGGGAGCAAATGAAGAACCGGAAAGATATTCCTCGGGAAGAGACTCCGTGTCCTTTTGTTTGTTAAGCGGGGATAACTGTCTCTTTATATGTATCATCTCTGACGTGAGTCTAATCCCAAGTGACCGCTCAGCGTCTAAAATTTCAATCCCCTCCCAGTCAAACTCGTGGTCAGTCTGTAGTTTATGAGCCGTAATTACCGAAGGGGAGCGAGGATTTCTCAGTACACAAAAGATTACAGTTTACTATGGAAATCAGCGATAATAACGTTTTAAATTTTCTTGTTGTCGTGGTAATGGTGAGGAAGGGGAGATTCATCTTTGACTGGTACCATAAGCCTACTTTCTCAGAAAGATACCTGAATTTCCATTCACACCATCCAATATCCCATAAAAAGGGCGTCATTTTCGGGCTTGTGGACAGGATTTTGTCTATCTCACATCCACAATTCCATAAAAAGAACTTTAATCTAATCATCCGGTTACTCCTAGAAAACGGCTACCCATTACGGTCATTTTTTCTTCAATAAAAAACAGAGTTACACAATTTGTTCTGAAAAAGAGAAGAGCGGATCTATCGATTGAATCAGATAATATAAAATATTTCACCGTTCCCTATGTGAAAGCTACGTCGGAAAAATTTAAAAAGTTTGTCAAAACTGCAGAGATTGCCTTTTCGGTTATACACTCCCTTAAAAGATTCATTAGGACGGGAAAAGACAACCTTGACAAGCTTTCTCACAGTCAGGTCGTTTATAAAATCCCATGTAAGGACTGTGAGGTTTCCTATGTGGGACAAACAAAGAGACAATTAAAAACCAGGGTGAAGGAACATAAAATGGATTTCAAAAGAAATCCTCGCTTTCCTTCGGTAATTACGGGTCATAAACTACAGACTGACCACGAGTTTGACTGGGAGGGGATTGAAAGTTTAGACGTTGAGCGGTCACTTGGGAGGAGACTCACGTCAGAGATGATACATATAAAGAGAGAGTTATCTCCGCTTAACAAACAAAAGGACACGGAGTCTCTTCCCGAGGAATATCTTCCGGTTCTTCATTTGCTCCCTCCTTAATTTCTTGCCCCCACTATAGTTTTTTCCCTTTCCCTTATCCTATTCCTTTTTGTCTGTATAATCGGTCTCGTTCGTGCGCCACCGGATAGTCTGTTACTCTCTTGCAAAATTAACACACCAGCTACGATATTGACAATGTCGACCTTACAAGCGTTCTCTCCACAGACCATCAAATAGTGCGTATTTTATATTAGAATTATTGTTAACGACACGGCGTAATTTAATTTTAGCAAATTTTATTTACAGCTATGCGTATGATACCAACGTTGTCGTCTGCGTGTTATATTTTTAATTTTAATTATACGATAACGCTAATGTAGCAAGTTTTGTCAACCATTTGCTTTAAAATAGACACTGAGGATGGTTCAATGTTTTTTAGAACCAAAACGTCTGTAATTTTATTGTAATACATTTAATATATTAACAATTACATCCCGTTACGGCTCGATATTCTTTATTCCTAATTTAATTTTTAATTTTGTGAGCCTTTTAGATTATATTTAATAATAATTGATATTGTGAAATATTATTAAGCATGAAGATCCGCTTCGACCAAAAATGGCACTTCTCATTGCTTATGTTATTTTAAGTTTTCTTTTTTCTAATTTTGCATAAGATACTTAATTTTTTTAATTGACACATTAATTTTTATTAAATATTTTCGTAAACAGTAAAATTACCTGTAATAATTCGTGAAAAAAACTGTTATATAATATATATTATTGTTCCGTAATTTTCTGTCAATTATCGCGATCTCGGATAAATAGCGTACCAGTGACGCCATCCGTCAGTCGCCCTCCGAACGAAGGGATTTCGCGCCGCTCCCCGCGTACACCCTGACCACAAAGCGTCTCTCGACGCGTATCGATCCGTCATGCCGGGATCGCATGATCCCGGAAACGCGAATGATTGGTCGATACGCGTCGTGCAACCGAAGGCTCCCGAAACGGGCCCGCGAAGGGCCGCGAGAGCTCCGGTCTCGACAGTAGTTACAATTACTCCGGTTCACGAGGTGGTACACCGCCGTGCTTCCGTAAATCGTTCGTCCGTTCCACGCGGCCTTACAACCCGTAGTGCGCACGGACTGAATGCTCAGCCAGAGCATCGCTTATTGTCTCGCGCCGTTCGTGCGTCCGCAGCAATCCTCCCTCGCTGCCGCGAGGGAAGAACACCGCGTTAAAGTCGCGCCGCGTCTTGCCATTGTATTGTACGTTCGATCGTTCGAAAGATGTTACTCGTGCGCTTTGCGCTACGAACACGTGCGACTGCATTAAAACGCCTTCCGTGCGTTTAAACAAGTGCAAGCTAAACGTGCGCTGCCGAATTGCCATCGCTTCCGCGATTGGCCGAACATATTCGCGTCGCGAATTATCCACGCCATCCGCTGATCACGTGCGCGCCAAGTGTCGCGCTCACTCGCAACGAGTGCGTTTACTCTAACTGTTATATACTGCATACTCATTAAAGGCTTTGTGAATCGTTAAATCAAGTGTCCGTTTTCTTATTGCACCTCGGATCCCTGTCGGGGTCGACCCGGCATCTTACGCCAATTGGCGATCCGGAGTTACGCCCAGAAAGCAACATCGCCAACATAATTTCTGGTCCTTCAAGCCGGATCGGCGTGCATCTACATCATTAAACGGACACCAGTCAAATCTATCTACGAGATGGCTGAGAATTTGGGAGGTCAACTGCAACTCCAGCGACAAATCGAGCGCTATCTTGAAAACTTTAAGAGGATCGGAAGAGCCAACCTGACACCTGCGAAAATCCGCTCGAGAATTGCGTTTCTCAAGGAAACCTGGCAGCAATTCGTGACCAGACACGCAGCGGTGGCCAGGACCATCCCCGAAGACGTGCAAGCATCACTGCCGTACTTCAAGGACAATCACTATGAAACATCGAACAACGCCTGCCAAGCAGCCCTGGACTACATGTCGGAGTGCCTGGAGGAGTTGGAGCCGGTCGTGAGTTACAACCAATCTTTCGCCGCATCAACGATGCGCATAGACGCTTCGGCATTTTTGCTTGCACACCTCCCGCGTATAAGTCTTCCTACATTCTCAGGGGAGTTTCACGAAGGGGGCGTTTCGAGATCAATTCACCGTCTTGATTATAGATAATCGCGATATGTTAGACGTAAATCGCTTACAATACTTGCGTTCTTGTGTGAGAGATGAAGCCAGCGATGCCATACGCAATCTGGCTTTAACCGACGTAAATTTTAGTTTAGCTTGGAAACTGCTAATAACGCGATATGATAATCGCCGTCGTTTAGTGCATGATCATATCCACGCGCTGCACACGCTTCCCCAAGCGACGTTTGATTCCGCAGTGGCTCTCATCGCGTTACGCGATAAAGCGAACCTAGCGATACAATTGTTAAAAAACCTCGGTTGATCTGTTGATACATGGGACGACATTTTAGTTTATTTAGTCACGCAAAAACTTGATAGAGGCACACGTAAAGCCTGGGAATTGAAACTTGGCGATACGTCAGAATATCCCACATACGCTCAACTTGATAAATTCCTTATATCGCAAATACGTGCGCTCGAGAATATTCTCTCGGCTTCGTCTCCTGCCAAGGGCAATCAACAAAATTCCTCGGTTCAAGTTTACGCAGCTTACACAAGTAAATGTCCCATGTGTCAAAAGACGCACTTCTTGTCCGTGTGTCCGGACTTTCAAAATAAAAGCGTCGCTCAGCGGCGTGATCTCGCTAAGAAATATCGTTGCTACAATTGCTTGAGCAAGAACACATGCCGTCAATGTCAGCTGAAGCACCACACGTTGCTTCATGCTACCGATGTAAACACTAATAGTTCGACAATTGAGAGCTCACCTTCATCTACGGAAACGAAAACAAATTCAACTGCTGTGATAACTTTGCATTTATTATCTCACACGAATGGTTCGAAATCAAATATCCTATTAGCTACCGCCTGGATTAAGGTGAGCGGGCTCAACGGTTGACATACAATAGTCCGCGCGTTATTGGATCAAGGTTTGGTCACTACCTTGATCACCGAACGTTTAGCTCAGCGATTGCGTCTCCCGCGTACGCGCGTCTCCGTTTCTATCAACGGGATCGGCGAGACCGCTGCCACCGCACGCAGCGCAGCTAAAGTTCACGTGTCAGCGCGTGACGGCACGGGCCCGTCGCCCTCCGTCTCCGCTCTTGTTTTTAAGTCGCTCACGACTTATATTCCGCAACGCGTTCCGGATATAACGAAACTGTCGTACATTAAAAAACTGCCGCTAGCTGATAGCGATCCGACTAGCGCGGCGTCGATTGACATAATTATCGGTGCTGATTTGTATGGCACGATCTTACTGCCGGAGATCCGTACTCGCGCCCTTCATGAGCCCGTCGCTCAAAACTCAAGATTCGGATGGCTCCTGTCCGGACCGATGCCTATGCCGTCGCAGTCACGACCGGCTCGCATTCAAATGCATCATTGCCCATCCGCTAGTCGCCGCGTTAATACGCGACACTTATATCAGCGCCCTCCACGCCACGCTAGGTCAAAATGAATGTAGCATCTCCTCCGCGCGAAGTAGAGGACCCTACTCCCGCGTCAAACGATCCGCGCTCTTGTACTCAAATGTGTCAAATGCGCTCGCGACCGCGCCACACTCGCGCACGAGTGGTTGGCACTTAGACTCTTTAAATATCTGTAAATATTACTCTGTATTATATCTCTTGTAAATTGTTTATCTTAGTTAAGTTGTATCAGCACTCGCAGTGCTCTACAAGGCGGGCGGCTCGAAATTAACAACCCTTCACGGCGGGCGGCGCTTGCTTGTTGCGAATTGTTATTCGCGGCGGGCGGTTATGTTCCGTAATTTTCTCTAAATCAGCGCGATCGCGGATCAATAGAGTGTCAGTGACGCCATCCGTCAGTTGCCCTCCGAACGAAGGGATTTCGCGCCGCTCCCCGCGTACACCCTGACCACAGGGCTTTTCCCGACGCGTATCGATCCGTCATGCCGGGATCGCATGATTCCGGAAACGCGAATGATTGGTCGATACGCGTCGTGCAACCGAAGGCTCCCGAAACGGGCCCGCGAAGGGCCGCGAAAGCTCCGGTCTCAACAGTAGTTACAATTACTCGAGGTGGTACACCGCCGTGGTTCCGTAATTAGTCCGTCCGTTCCACGCGGCCTTACAAACCGTCGTGCACACGGACTTAATGCTCAGCAAGAGCACCGCTAATTGTATCGTGCCGTCTGTGCGCGCCGCTACGTACCCTCGCCTCAGCGAGCGGTGAACTTTCCGCGTATAAGTCGCCCTGAGTGCATCGCCATTGTCCGCGCGATCAGCGAGATCGACCCAACTTGTGAATATCTCACGTTGTGTGTTACAAGTAACCACGACTACTGAAAAACGCCTCTCGTGCGTCAATCAAGTGAAAGACGCAGCGTTTACAATTCGCCTGCGCCTCCGCGCCCAGCGAACAGTATCGCGTCACGTGATCTGCGCTCCGAGATCACATCGAATCACGTGCTCGCCAAGCGTCGCGCTAACACAACGTGCGTTTGCTAACGTGTAAGAAAATGACTTTCAATTAAAGACTTTTGTGAATCCTTAAATCCAGTGTCCGTTTTCTCATTGCACGTCGGATCCCTGTCGGTGTCGACCCGGCATCTTACGCCAATTGGCGATCCGGAGTTACGCCCGGAAAGCAAAATTGCCAACATAATTATAGTTCTTATAAGCAAATATATTAATCGTATTATTTTGCAAACATATCTTATAATTTAAATTGAAAATAATATAATCGTATATGAAATTATATAGTCATATAAGATTATATATGATCAGATCAGAATATTGCATTTTAAAGTATCCAATAGATAGCATTTGATGTAATCTGTTTCTCGTATTTAAAATTTGACAAACAGTGTTATAAGAACGGCATCAAAAGACACGACACTGTCTCGTGCTATTCTCGCGCGACGCTGTCTCGAAGCAATCGACACAGGTTTTGTATCAGTTATATCGTGGAGTCCACTCTTATAATAAAGTAGCACGATTAAAAAATAACATTTAAAAATATTGTATATAACAATTTTCTAAAACTTATTTAAATATATATGTCCTTATATATAATCTTATATAATCATATATGACCATATAAACTCTTATCAGGCCAAAATTCATATATGATAAGATCGCTTCTTATGCATATAAGACATTGTAAGAGATATTTTTTATATGTCCTTATATAAATAATTTATATAATCATATATGACTATATAAGTTTTCATCCGGCTAAAATGCATATGAGCATATAAGATCGCTTCTTATATGATCATATAAGACATTATAAGAGATTTTTTTTCCCGGGTAGTAATGTGTCACTCTCTCCTCACTTTGCTGCCTATGTGCAGACCGAGGATATTCTCTCGCTGGACGGAGTATATATCAAATGTTGCACATAGTCTGTGCTAAATACTAACAGCCAAATACTAGCCTCTTTCCCGCCTACATGTGTGTACTGTCTATGCACACGTATCAACAAATTACTTCCCTCAGTATCGACACAAACTGTTATATTTCTAAAACATTCTTTGTTCATAACTTTTAAATAAGCAATGAGCGACGATTAAGTTATAAGGAAAAGTTACTCGGAGTCATGTCCTTGACAACATATGTCAAGGTCATTGGGGCTGGGTCCGTTATTATGCACTTTTACCGCTAACTTAACGCGGATGAAACATTACCCACATAGCACGTAATATTACAGAAATATTACTGATATATTGAAATATATATAGTATTAATAATATTATAATTGTATTAATAATACTATATATATTCAATAAAGTGGTTTATGTACTGGAAACCATTATTAGATATGGATAGAAAAATATCCCGAAACCTGTCGTTATAGCCGAATGTACTGGAAACATATGCTGTCCCTGAATCTACCATTCTGTGATTGTCCTGGAAACTGCCAAATTAGATTTTTCTTCGAAACAAATAAGAATATATTTGTTTCATTTAAATAAAAGATAGAAAACAGTGACAAAGATATTTTAAAAATATTTTTAATATTTACTATGTATTATAGTATTAATAATACCTGTAATATGAATAATAAATATAAATAACAATTACAGATAAATATTACATTATATAAACATAATAATGTAAATAATACAAATTTAATTTAGTTATTCTACTTATTACTGCTTATAATAACTTAAAAACATCTGTTTTGCTACTGCTTAACATGTATATTCATTTATCTCTATACGTTGCGACGCTTTTTCCCCGGGTCTCGCTATCCGGAGGAGGGCAGTCGTGGATTCACAAAACGCAACGTTAGGTCGAGAGACAAAAAGGTAACGCGGGCGGATGTCCGCAGAGAATGGCCAGATAAACGTAATCAGATGGGCGCCAGGTGCGTCGAGTCGCACCACCGTACACTACCTTAGCATCAATACCTAACGCAATACCTCAGGGGGTAGTTTCTTTTTATAGTAATCTGGAGAGGGGGCGTGACTCAATTAATCAGCTCCACAATTAACAAATAAAAAATATATTTGAAATCAGAGAAAGCATGTAAAAAATCAAAAAGGATATAATAATGACACAGTTGAAATCGGAAGAAGGTACACGCCAATATACGTGCGGCGAACCGCTCTTCACGCAGATACGAATCCTGAGATCCCGGAGGATCTGCAGCGAGCCCACCAGGCAATACCGCTTAGTTCCTACGCATATTCCGAATCTGACGCAGCAACGCAAGACCGACGAGTATTCGCACATACGTACGACTCAACGCAATGCCGACGAATATTCACACATACGCCCTTTAACGCAACAACGTAACACGAATTTTCCCACAGACGCACGACTCTAACGCAACAACGCAACACGAATATTCCCACATACGCACGATTTTAACGCAACAACGCAACACGAATTTTCACATACACGCACAAGTACTCAAGCCCCCGCAATTCCCGTGCGACGCAATAACGGCGGGCAGGCGATCGTCCTGCCGACAGGCGATCGTTCTCGCCAACGATATCTCCTTCGGCGGGCGATCTCGCCTTGCCGAACCCTCGGCAGACGATCGTCCTCGCTTCGGATATCCCTAAACACCAAAATGGTCTGAATCGCGGACGATTCCACGGCTAGCCGCACTAATCCCGAGATTTCTCGCGGATCCCAGCGAATTCGCGGCACCGCGCCAATCCCGACGACTCTACGTTTCTCCCCAACGCAAAACTCAATAGTCGACTTCCTCGCGGGCCCGAGCACTCTACGACTCAACTACGCGACCGCGTGCCATCTACAATACATTATCACTCGCGACACGTATTTTCTCGAAATTACCGCGCGACCGCCCGAATCCGCAGCACGAATTACGTGATCGCTACTCTTACATATATCACGCTTATTCCACAACATTTACCGCGAATGAATACGCCACGCGACTGTCGGCCGTGACCGTTTTCTCGGGGAAAGCTTACGTGGTCTCTACTTACGTAAGGATTCGTTCTCGGTGGGATCCCTGCGCGGATTCCAATCCGGTATCTTCGAGCGCAAGGTAGCGACGGGCGCTTATTCTCCAGGTAACAGGTATCGCAAGATAATTCCATTGCAATTCGTTAATTCTTTACGGAAGTATAGAATATATAAACACCAACACCTTGTTACGGCTCCACGCTCCATCTTTCTTTGATTGATTTCTAATCTTATGAGCCTTTACTATTATATTTATATACGCCGGCATATATAGACATGCGTTTTTCAAGTTAATAACCGATTATTGCGATAAATATTGCCACATGCCTCGGTAGTCGAATTGGTACGACGCCCTTCACGGAATGAGGGAGATTCCAGGTTCGAATCCTGGCTAAGGTAATATTGTTTCCAATAAATTCTTTACGTTTTTTAAACAATTAAATCGTGTAGGTTTAATTCCGGGTAGGAAAGGGTTTTTAATGTTCCAAGATAGCTGTGTTTCAAGTCCGACAAATTTGCGCGCAGTCTATTAAGTTGGAATATATGTATATGTACAGTATGTACATTACAATTCGTTAATTCTTTACGGAAGTATAGAATATATAAACACCAACACCTTGGCTCCACGCTCCATCTTTCTTTGAGTAATATTTACCCCCAAAAAAATTTTTTTGGGAAAAAAAACCTTTTTTATACAATTTTGTATATAAGGGCCCTTTTTTTATTTTTTAATTTTAATTTTAATTTTCTCATATTAATTTATTTTTCATCGACACTATCCCCGAAAAATTAGACAAATTTTGCTACCGGTTTCCAGAAAATCGGTTCATTAATAAATGAGTAGTTCGCGGTCAGACAGACAGACATTAGAACAATTTTGGAACCGGTTAAAAAAAAAAATTTTTTTTGTGAAAAATAAAACTTTTTTTTTTAAATTATAAAAATTGTATATTTCCCGAAAAATTTCGGAACCGATTTCCAAAAATAATTCTTTAAGATTTGGTTGAAAAATCGGTAACAAAAAATAATACATATTATTGCCATCCCCAGAAAATTCTACCCTTGTTTCATATATAATTCTTTAAGATTCGATCGTTAACAAATGAGTAGTTCGTGGTTAAACTTTTTTCTTTTTTTAAAGAAACCCTGAAAATTACGTATATTTCCCAAAAAATTTCTGAACCAATTTTCAAAAAATTGCTAACAAAAAATAATACACATCACTGCTATCCCAAGAAAATTCTACTCTTGTTCCATATATAATTCTTTAAGATTCGGTTGAAAACTGTACATTTACATAGCGGACAAACAAACATACATTTTTTCAAGAAAATCGGTCAATTAATGAAAAATCAAACCCATCGACACCAACCCCGAGAAATTTGACAAATTTTGGCACTGGTTTCTAGAAAATCCATTAAATAATGATTAAACGAACTTATCTAAGTGAAGTTCAATCATGATTATATAAAGCGCCTCTTCCGAAGAAATCATAGATGTTGTGACCTCTCACTTCCCTCAGTGTCGCCACAAGTTTCTAAAGCTAGGGAAAAAAAATTCCCTGCTGCGCCGCTCCCGCTTACCTCTCTCGTATTCGCTCCACCATATTCATTCTTTAAAGCTCTGTTGTTCGGGCCCGAGGCTGGGTTGTGCCGGATTCCACGGGCGCATATTGCCGAGGCAACGTCACCCATGGCCTACCGGCTAAAACCCCCACTAGTCCCTCCTAAGTGCTATATGGGGGGGACCCGGGAAACGCAGTGATCACATCCGTGATCCCCCCCACACTGGTCTTGAACAGGCACCCTCCGGGGGAGGGGCATCGAGCCCCCCTTGTCCTTAGGGACAAAAAGCTAACTAATAAGTGGCGGACTGAAAGGGACTAACCTCAGTCCCCTACCCCCCCCCCCACTCTGGGGGTGCTGGCCCGTCGAGGAGCGCCTTACGGCAACCGGTCAGGGTCAGCTGTGACTCGCGGCAGGCGCAGCCATCGAGGGCGGACCATCGGGGAGCGACGCGGCACCAGTCAGGCACCTGCCATTGGAACTCGCCGTCGGGGAACGCCCCAGCAACCAGTCAGGCCCACCCATCGAGGAGCTGATCACCCTCTCTTCACCGCGCTTTTCCATAAGGACAGGGAGTCCGAGTCCGCGATCTAAGTCCCAGACCCGGCCCCCAAAGTATTTTGGTTTTAATTCGGAGTTTTTCTTCTCCTAGGCGGGTTGGTTTCCTGGCCTCACGAGCCCAGCCTGCCCGAGCTCGGGTTCCCCGGGTTCGCCAAACCCGTATCAGGGACGCCCACCAAGAGCCCCGAAAGACCCCCAAAGGCCGCCCCCCCCTTTTTTTTTTTAACGTGAAGAAATCTTCTACCCTGGGTTCCCTGACCAACTCAAGGTCGGTCAGGTATGTGGCCCAGGGCCCCTCCGGGTGTTATGGAGGGGAAGACCCCCCCGCCCTCAGGGACTAGGACGAGGGGAGTGTGGGATTCTACGGGAGCCGGGCTATAAACCCTGCACTTGCGACCGCACGCGACGCCCCGACATCCACAACGAGCAATCACGAAACCCTCCGCGCCATAATGAAGAAAGCGTGGGACAACGCCGGCGAGGAAACCCACTCGGGGCAGTAGCGAGTAAGTTATAAATAAGTTGGGTGACAGCGGTCGCCGAGCAGCGGCTCGCAGAGCCCTTAAGACCTCACGATCCACCTTATTTTATTTTCCTTTCGGAATGACCATGCCCGGTTCGGCCGGGAGTAGATTTATTTTGGTTTGAACAGGTGCGTGGATTGCGGTAACGCACCGATAAGGTAAATGGTCGAGTCACACACAATCTTCATAGCGCGGGCACTTAGTGCACGTACCGCGCGTGCTACGCGAGTAGGAGTCAGGATGTCAACTCACGAGGTCCCCAAGAGGGAGTCTACGCAAAACCGGCGTGATCCGAGCACGCAGACATAAGGTTTGGATGACAACCCACGAAAACGCGAACGGGAAGCCCTAGCGCAAAACGGCTAAAGATGCATCCAGAAGGAGGCCCAACCGACCCCTGGGATCGATCGCAAGCGAAATTCGAGCACCCGGAAGTGCAGTTCGCACGACAATCCGTGAATTTCCAAACCGGACGTCGTAGCGGAAAAAGGCCGAAGATGCGTACTGGGGGAGGTTAGACAGACCCTAGGAGTCGATCGCGAGCAAAATCCGAGTACCCAAACGTGCAGTTCACACGACAATCCGCGAATTTGCGAACCGGAAGTCGTAGCGGAAAAAGGCTAGAGATGCGTCCTCGGGGATACCTAGTACACCCGAGGAACGAATCGCGCCCGAGATCCGACCATCCGGACGGTGGGTTGCCACGACAGTCGTGTAAACCGATAGACCTAGACATCGGCTACGAGAAGTTAGGCCGGAATACGGTTAGTAGGGCCTGGGAGAATAGGCAGCCGGGTCGCCGCCATCGGCGGACACGTAGAAAGCGACCTGGACGTCGTCTCCAGGAAGTCGACCCGGAATCGGCATTAGGGACGTAGGAGAGGCTGTGCGCACGTGTCGGCGCCCTCAAAAGTCAATTTTTCGAAGAGGTGGAAAACCACTACCCGGGAGCCGATTAAGCGTGTCGTAAATAGTGTACTGGCGGCGGAAATTTCTATCGAAAACATCTGGCGCACACCTGGCGAGCCGAAACTCGTAAACAGCTATTGTATCTGCGTAGAATGGAAAGTTACCGCGAGGAGAAAGCGGCCGAGACCCCATGGTGGGGGTAAAACTTCGGAGGTAGGGAGCCCGAGAGAGGAATATTCCTCGAGGCAGTCTCTCGTGGGCGCTCGAATGGTAGCTATCTTCTCGCGCGTATATCTCGTCGTGTCGCGGTAACTATCGCGAAAACGTAACGGATTACGATTGTAAGCCTACCACAGTGTCCGAAACAAACGGGAACGCCCGCATATAGCGTTACATGACGCCGATACGAAAGGCGTACGGTTTTTTTGCGTACCGAAATCGTGAAATCGCACTTTGCGAGACGTGCGACCGCCATCTTGAGCGGCATCAGTAATTGTGAACCACCACCATTGTAAAACGATAGTAAAACAATAAAAGCAATTATTGTTTGCAAAAATATATATAAAAATATCAATTACTTACCTTCAACTTACCTGAACAAGCGGCTGTCGTCCATCTTGTGTGTTAGCGGTGTCCGAGCTTCAAGGTCATCATCGATTCTGCATCAGAGGAGGCCATAGATGAGGAATCCGTGGCGGAAACCTGAAAAGAAACGGCATTAATCATAGTTATCGCGACAGTTCTCATACTTACCTCGTGTTGCGACATCTCCCATACGTGGTGATCCTGAGCATCGGTGAGCAGCGGTGATCCATGACATCAGCGATGGTGATTGGGAATTCGTAGACGAAACGTAAAAGAAAATTAGTTGCGTTGACTTACCTTAATGCGGGGACTTACCCGATCAAGCGGTTGTCCGGCCATCTTGGTTCCACGAACGAGGCAGGCGATTGATAGATAGCGGAAGCGTTAGGCAGAGCAACACAGAGGAGGCATCCGTGGCGGGAATCTAAAAAGTGAAAGGGTTAAGGAGATAGACGTATATATATACCTGACCAAGCGGTTGTCGTGACAACCGGTGTCCCTGGCTGGCCGACCAAGGTCATACCTAGCGGTATCTTGAGCACAGGCGACACTGACAAGGCAGCCGTGGCGGGATGAAAAAATAAAATTGTTTAAACAAATTGTTTAACTATTGTGTCGTTTGCATTACGAATACCTACCTTCTCGGTAGTTTAAGGTTAAACCGAGTGGCAACCGATGACTTAGAGGACAAAATCGCGTACCCCGTAGTCCGATTACGTATCGTTCGGTTACACACTCACCGTAGCCTACCCATTAAAACCTTACGGGTGTCCGACCGTGCGCTTGTGAAGACGCCCCGGGTACTATTTATCATTGCGTCCGGGGCGCCTCCTGCGCCGAGTTTTCTAAGAAAGCTCACTTCTCTCGAGCTTGTGCACGCTCGCGGCCTTGCGGCCGATTCTTTATCATTGTTGCGACGGGGTGTGACACCACCCCACCCCGTCACTCCTCCCGTTGTTGGTGGGAGTCTGTTCGACGCCCCGTTATTCCCGCCGGGACGCCAAACCTCCTATACTTTTCGTGTCGCTGGTATTAGTGATCACGGACACCCCGTAAATAAGTAACTAGGGGTATCGCGGGGCTAGACGAGTTGTCCTAGCCCCGCACTCAATCCGATTGCGAGGAATCAGCCGATGATGGGGGAGGAGAAGGGGGCTCTACCTCCCCTCGGCGTATTCTCTCGGCCTCTTCTTTTCGGGCCATCACCGCTCCGCAGAAGCTGGTGAAGGCCCTCCATTTGCTCTGATCCCCGACCAAAAAATGCGTCGAAGATTCCGGCGGATGAGTCAGCCCGATAAAAAAAATGCGTTATTTTTCCTCGATGTATTTTTTCTTCGACGCTGTTCTTATTACATTTTTTTTTTTTACCGCGATATCCTCCCTTTGTCGCGCTTTCTCGGGGCGGATAGGTGCGGCGGCGGGGTCTCGGGTGGGAAAAAAACTGCGTCGAAGATTCCAGTGGATGAGTCGGTGTGATAAAATACATTGTTTCCTGGATGTAAAAAATATTATTATTATATTTGTACCACAATATCCTCCTTTTGTTGCATTTTTTTTCGATATAAAGAAGTCGTGGCTAGAGCTGGGGGTCTCGGGTGGAAAAAATTGCGTCAACGATTCCGGTGTATGAGTCGGTTTGATAAAAAAAAAAATGCATTATTTTTCTCGATGCATTTTTTCCTCGACGCAAAAAATGCTATTCTTAGTATATTTTTTACCGCAACATCCTCCTTTTTTGTTGCACTTTCTCGGTATATAAAGAGCTCGCGGCTAGACTTGGGTGTAGTTTACCCGTATTTTTTTACGCGAACTATTGCATACCACTGAGACATATAATGGATAAAGTGAACGAACTTTGCGCGATGTGCGACGAAATGCAAACTCACGTAACTCACGTAGCTACGGCTACGGACGAGTTCCACCGAGCGATCCTGCAGTTGCAGGATCGACTCTTCAACATCGTGCAAAGAGCGCCGTCTTGTCTCCATTTGACAGTGTGCGTCGACGAGGACGCACATATGCAGGATTGATTGTAAGTGTACAAACGTTAAATTATATTTTTCTTAAATAACGCTGTTTATTTATTGATAATATTTATCAATAATATATTTTTGACGCAGAGGACTCATTGTCTCCCTGTTGCGAAAAGCGCGCAACCACATCCGGTTGTACGCCGCAAGAATCAGAAGCACACTACAAAAAATAAGTGTGTTCGACGTGCGTTTAACGTGTGTGGAAATAAAACATAATGCACTTTATCACGTGTACTGAGCGATTGCTGTGTTGATGCTACACACTTATTCGTTCTGCAACGCACGTAAGCGTGTAGTTTCAACATGTTAGAAGGTGTACACACTTTATATCAGCAACACGTTAATTCGAACACACATAAAGTGTGTTGAATCAATACGAGAAATACTATTTTACACATATTCTACGATGCAACACACGTTGATAATAACACACGAGCGAAAATAACACGGAAAAAAGCAACACAGTTTAAGCGTGTTAAGGAGGTTGGTTGCCGTCTGGTATCAGATCATCCGATAGATGGCATCCGATAAGATCCGTTTCTCAAATTTAAAATAATGACGAACGATGATATAAGAGTGATGACGGAACTGCACATTGCACAACTTGTATATAAGTTGTTTCGTGGCATACACTTTTATAATAAAGCGTGGCACACTTTTGAATTAATGTGACGTTAATGTAACTTTATTTTAGTAAATAATATCTTTATTTTTGAAGACTGCACACTACAAACACAAGTGTGTTACTTTTACACATTTTAAGTGCATTATTCATTGTAGACTTCTTACACGTTTTATCGTGTGTAAATTAAAAACACACCTGAAGTGAATTTAATTTACACACGATAAAGTGTGTAAAAAATGTCTACAATGAATAACGCACTTAAAATGTGTAAAAATGACACATTTGTTTTTGTAGTGCATTGACCGCGATGCTGCGCGCTTGGACCACGACGATCGCGATGATAAGGACGGCGATGAAAATGATGACGAGGAAGAAAGCGGCTGAGGAAATATCGACTTTGATATTATAGATGTTGACGGTGATGTGGAGGCCCAAGTGTGGGCCTCCTTATCTAATAAGTAAAAAGTTGTAACGATAAATGAGTCAAATATATAAAATATAAGTAAAATATATAAAATATATAATTAAAATAAATATTGAATATAAAGTAGTAAATATAATGTAGTATATAGTATAGCAAATATAGTACAACAAATATAATATTATAAGCTACCGAGTATGTATAAAACAAATAATAAATATTATATATAACAAATAATAAATATGTGTGTGTGGCAATTAGTAATACCGCGTTCTTGCTCGACGCCCCTCCTGATCTCGCTTAGTCCCGCGCTAAACGTTATCGCTCGTATCCGCTTTGCCGTCGGCGTCAGCGTTCGTTATCGCGTACCCGCCTCGCGTTCTCGTTCGCTCCCGTATTGCTCGCTCGTTGTGTCGTACCCGCCTCGCGCTCTCGTTTTTTCTATCTGTTTATCCCGTTAAGAGGTAGCGCGTTCCCGCGACCGGCCATTGTTACGCGCTCGACATTATCGCGTTCCCGCGACCGGCCATTTTCGCGCACTCGGTAGCATATAATGTATACGTATATAAATACGGGGATGGTATGCGAAAAGGGGAACACCGTTGTTCATAGATTTTACGTCGATCTTTATTCGATAAAATATAGATAGAAGGATATATATGATACAATAGAGTAAAATAAACGAGCAAACACAATATAGATAGATAAATATATGAAATAAAAAAACGAGTAATACAATAAGATAAAACGATCAATACATTAAAAAATGAAATTATGTTAAACCAGTAATATATAATGTTTTTTTACAAAGATTTATAAAATAATTAAATTTGCGGAGTCGATGCTGGCGAGACCTTCGCGTTGCTCGATCCACCAATCGCGTAACTTCATCACGTTCTCCATGGCGCAGCACCGTTGGTGACGCCGGCAGCGAAACGCGCGATCGGCGCGAAGAAACTCCAACCGATCGACGTCTTCGTACTCCGCGTCGACGGTCACGATCGTCGCACAGTGGGGCGAATCTATCAAAAACCGGATATTGGACGAAAAAATGAAAAACGTATAATTCAAATTTTGACGAGATTTTATGTTAATATATATCCTAAACTATAAATAAATGTACTTATAATTGATTTTATCCTTTGTTATTTTCTCAAAATGATCTGATAAAGTATAACATTTTCGTGAATACTGAAATTCTAGTAATTCGATAGGTTACTTTCTAAAGTCTCCGCCGAAAGTATAACTGCGAATATGAGTTAAATGCCTATCAGAACTTATTTATTAGGGTTCAAAAAACATATTTATTTTGGTTTTATGCTATTTGAGTACTATTATATAGTAATAAATATTCATGACATATTCGGCTATTAAAATTTTCTTACTTCAATATTCAAACAGGAAGAAAGTTTGTGGATTAGAATGGATTAAGGTTTGCTCTGCGCCATTTGATAGGGCAAAGTGTCTAGTTTTTGGCCATATATGATCATTTATCCCCTTTCGTCCCTCTTTTTGAGATAATTGACCTCAAAGTTCACTCGACATGGTCGAACGTCGTCCATGAATAGCTCAATGGACGACGTTCAATCATGTCGAGTGAATATGGATGTCTATTTTCTCATAAAAGAAAGACGAAGGGGGATATATAATTTGTTTAATTATTGCTATTTTATAACAATTAATTTTATCCATATTTTATAACAATTAATTACATTAATTAATATAATAGCAATATGATAAATATTATTGGATAAATGTATTTGGAGTACTGCGCATTCTGTAAATCCATGGGCCAATAAGATTGCTCTACGTTAAATTATTTGTTCTTCTCGAGGGGGGAGGGGAGGGGATGGAGAGGAAATAAAAACAGCGGAGATAAGAACTTTTCGTCAGTCTTTCTCGATCAGTAGTTGATTAAAGACTTTTTGATTTTGAAAGTTTTGATCGTTTTTGTCGAAATTTTTGTCGTTGTTTTATACAATTCACTTTGCGTCTTTTTCAGGATACAGTAAAAAATATATAGAATATATAAAATATATAGAAGATTATACTTTAACACGCTCGCAAAATGGAAAATTTCCGAACAAATCGTCAACTTTTTAATTGTATGGTGCAAATAATCTTGATTTATTAAATTATGAGGCTTTAATAAGCCACATAATATCATGTATTGATACTGAATTACCCAAAATCGCGTTGGAAGCATTGAAACAAAAAATCATAAATTTCACGAAGAATTTAAAGTCAAAATGGATAGCTAGCCATTACGATTACAACAGATTTATTGCAAAGCATGAAAGTTGGTTAAATTGTGAATTTTCTTTTCCGAACGAAGTACTGAATTTAATTTCTACTTCTTCACGTACGCGTATGCTTCTTAATAGGTCAAAGAGTTTCGTAGAATGTTCCGAACGACATAAAGAAAGAAAACTGAGGAAGTACGGAATAATCCGGAAATGACTGATTTTATTATTCGGAAAAAGTTAAAATCCGATGACGCGCTATTTATATATATAGTTTTATCCAGAGACATCCCGAACATGTCAAAAAGATTAGACAATTCTGTGAAAAAATTGAAAATGGAACAGATTTGATTGATAGGGATTGCATTAAGTACGACTTCAAAAAATGGAGGTTCTATATTCGGCATGTATGTATGTATGTATGTCTACGATTTTCTTTAAAACTACTGGACGGATTTAAATGCGGTTTTCACTGTCCTATAGAGTAATTCTCCAGGAAGGTTTTAGTACATAAAATATCGCGCTAGAACATCAGGGTACGGAGCAGTAAGGAAATATGCGATAATAATTATTCATATTAATTTAATAAAGCACTAAAAAAGTATAAAATAAAAAATTTTTTTTTAAAATAAAACCAATTTTTCAAAAAAAAAACTAAAAAGTATTTAAAAAATTAAAAAATCATTTATGCGCTTTATGAAAAATTGTTAATTAAATAATTTTGATTTCATACACTAAATGTATAATAATCGTACATTATTTATGTCAAGTTTCAAGTCATTTCATTGAAAAATGTAGAAGTTATAAGCAAATGACCGAAAAATGAGGCGTTCGCCCCACTGTGCGTCGCGTCGACGTCGCCGAGAATCTCCTGCAGCCATCTTTTCTTCTCGAGACCTTTCACGTAGATTCGCGCGCTGGGCGTCTCTTCTCTCTCCCATAACTCTTCCAGGTTGTCGCACACCGCGCGTCGAATGATCGTCTTCGCCTGGCGATAGTCCGTGTCGCCGTCCTCCCAACGAAGGCCGTGATGGTTCGCTATCAACCAACTGGCCCTTGCTTTCTCGGAGCTCGTCAGCAGATTCCAATTCATCGGCGCGCGAAACACGTGATGCGCGAGCACGCGCGTCTCGTTTCGCAGCACGGCCACCTCCTTCGCGACGAATCTGTCGCCCACCGTGAATCCCTGTAGGTCGACGAAGATCGTCGTCGTCGTTGCCGCTGTTGCCATTGCGTCGGCGCGCGTTGGAAAAAATTAGAGAGTAGACGTTCGTTTAAGTTGCTCGTTTCTAACAGAGTCTGAGGAACGATGGAAGGAACCCGCGAATTTATATATTCCTCGTTTCCGGGATAAAGCAACCCCACAACCACATTTTTCCGTTTCCGTTTCCCGGATGAGGTATCCTCGCAATCGCATTTTCCGTTTCCCGGATGAGGTATCCTCACAACCTCAATTTCCGTTTCCCGGATGAGGTATCCCCACAACCTCAATTTCCGTTTCCCGGATGAGGTATCCCCACAACCTCAATTTCCGTTTCCCGGATGAGGTATCCCCACAACCTCAATTTCCGTTAGATAATTTTGCGCACCACGTTGGTCAGCGGACTGTACTCGATGACGCGATCGTGAACAATGAGACAAAAGGCTGAGGTTTTCGGCGGAACGTTTTCCTTGTTTTCGAACTCGATGCGCACGTCCACGGTGGCGCTCTTCACCGATTCGTTTTGACGGGAACAATCGATCACCGCGAGCGAAGCTACCCGCGCGAATTCGCGCGGGGAGAAGAGCGCGTCGTCGCGACCATCTCCGTAGTACGCTCCTCGAAATTTCGCGTACATCTCGTACAGCACGGCGAACTTGTCGCTATCAAAATCCACGTTCACGTCGTCGTAGGGATAGAATTCCGAGTTGAGATACAATTTCACGTTGGCGAGCGCGCAATGATCGAACCTCAAGGCGTCGCCCGCGAATTCGTTTCGCCGTCCGGTCTGCAGCGCGAATATGACGTATCGCGGCTTCTCCAATTGCGGCGCGGCTTTCACGGCCCACGAATGCTTGATCGTGCTCTGCAGCAGGGGAAATTCGTACAGATCCCAAGAGCGAAAGCCCGCGATCAGAAATCGTCCGCTCTCCAACGTTCGCAACAGCGATAATTTAGTCACGTCGTTTAGCGCTACGTGAGGCATACGCCATTGCACTTTCAACAACGTAATTTTAGGATCCTTGGCCAGATCTCTCGGCACGGTCTTCTTCGGATCTACGACGCAGTTGTGGTCGCTACGAGAGCGTATCAGGATAAGCTCGTGTCGCGCGTTTATCACCACGCGTCTATAGTCCTCGCAGAAACCCAAAAGAATATTCAAAGGTACGCAAAAGTTGAATTGATGGGACGCGTTGTTCAGATTCGATTCGCTCGTCGGATAACTCCATCCGGCGTTCTGCAGTCTTCTGGCTCGTTCGATGGTCAGCGACACGTATAGACGGAGAGCTGGCTACATAAAAATGCAAGGTATAAGGTACATAAAATATTTATAGCTAGAGAGGTTCCATTAGCACTCCCGAACACTGAGTGACCAGTCTGCCTGCGCGCTTAAGAAGATTAAGGCGGGGGTGGACGGTCAAAAATGACAAATTTTACAAGGAAAAAAATGATAAAGCTCAGGGATAAAAATTATAGGAATGTTAAGTATTTGTTGCTACGAAACGCGGAAAATTATTGGCAGACGATTTCGTGGAAGAGAAAGGGCCGGCAGACTGCAACAAAGCGGCGTTAACTTTTGTGAAAAAAAAATGATAAGGTACATGATTAAAAATTATTGGTAATAATTACTAAACTGTTAACGAAGCTATGTGCTAAATGGCAGACGAAAAAACTGAAGACAACATCGAGGCAGATTGTAATAAAGAGCGCGGTTTCGATCGCGCTTAATGAGGTAGTTCCGTACGATGCGTTACTACGATATGTTATTTTGTTTATATATATATCATGTCGACAATAAAATAACAATTTTTATATTATATATATAATATGTGCTAAAAGATATGTTTAACATTAGAATAATTTTTTTATTAACAAAAAAATACTATTAAAAATTGTAGACTTATTCTATTTCGCTGTTTGCATCGGATTCATCATACTGCATATCTTCTTCGCTTTCGCAATCGATATCATCCTCAGATTCGATTTCGTTGATATCTGCTGAAAAACGACATTAAAAATTAAAAATGACTATTAACAAATATGAGATTGAAAACGTGTGCAAAGATTTGTACCTTCAGACTGTTCTTGATCAATAATAACGTCTTTAACACTAGATGGTATCTGAGGTCCATCGAACCATCGGAACTGGTATTTGGAGTTGAGTATCACCCATCCGCAGTCTTCTGGTACCAAAAAAGTCGGAATTTTTTTGTGAGCGTGGCTCCATAATCTAGCGATATACATAGATCTTAAGAATTGCGGTCTTAATTCAGCTGCACAAGGAGGTATCGATAAAGCGTCAAAATTTTGTAGTTTTTTTTTTTAAATGGTTTATTGACGTCATTAACTTTATAATTTTTTAAAAATAGCGCAAAGCGAGCATTATCTACGGAATCAAGTGATTTCATCGCATATAGTGAACAGACAAATTTTTCAATATCTCGAAATACATTCATTCTATCACATTCTTTACTAGCCAAGTCAGCAAATGCGCTTTGAAATCGTTCGCTAAATAGTAATAATTTTAAAGGACGCTGTTTACCTTTTCTAAAAAAAGCTGGATTAAAGTCACATCCAGTGAATGCATGAAACCCTGCTAAAGATTTACAAAATAATTCGCCGTGTCTATCGTACAGTGCTGACACGTCAATTATACGCTGTCTGTTTAAAATACCCGTTTGAATCTAAACTTTACTATTGCTTTTTAACTTGTTCATGTTGGCTAGCATTATAATAAGTATGTCCGTGTCGGAACATTTTATTATAATGTGAGCTTCTTCCGGAATATTACACGCGTGAAAAACTATTTTCGTATCAGCTTCTTCATGAGCTTCTATCGTGTAGATATCATTTATCGAAAATAAAACAGTCTCATTATCAACTTTATATTTATAACACTGATGGAAGTTCAGTAAAACTGTTTTATTTCCAAAAAATGGTATCATTTCTGTACTCTGCCAATGTCCAATTAAAAAACGGACAAGAGCTTCCTTGAAATTGCTATTTATAAGCTCTTTGACAAAATCTGCGGGCTTCGTTTGATCAGGTCCAGAAATCACATACATACGCTCATCACAGTTACCGCCTCGGAGAGATCTTTCATAATCTTTAATTGAGGGCGTGAAATATCTATCAAAAATGACGTGTATTTCTCGAGCTTTATTATTTGTTGTTACCATCTGCAGTATTTTTTTAGATATATTTCCAAACGTTTTTGGTATGTCTATCATACAATGTATTAGATAAAAGCCGTCTATCAAACAAACGTCCACGTGTGTCGGAGCTACACTTTTAACATCCTTTTCTAATAGCTTAAGCAGAGAGAAACCTGAGAGAGGCCATCCCGGCATTTTTCGTCAATTTTTCTGTGTCACATTTCCGACGCGCCGCCTGAGAAAGTGCGTATCAACTACGTCGTTCTTTCGCTCGGGTAACCGCACATGGTTTGCGTCCGTGCTAATGGTTCGTGTCCGAACTAGCCAGTTAGAGGGGATATGCTGCGGCCGCGGCGCACAGTGGAGCCGTTTGCGTGAATCGCGGAAAAAATTATGTTACTTGTAAAATATGCAATGAATGATCATAGAACCTTTCAATGTTGACTTATAAAAATTGCAAAAGTGTATATTTATTAAAAATTAATGATAGGAACAAGTATTTGATTGAAATTAAATAAAAATTCAATTTACATTTAATTTACGTATAAGAGCAAGTAATTCTTGTGTCGATCATCGCTTAAGTTTAAATTTTTTTGATGTGGTTTACTTCTTAACTAGTTATTAACGGATCGGAAATGACACGAGCATCATATGCATAACATCTTCATTTGTAAACAGACGGCTACATTTTCTACTATGATTAAGTCGATATCGTTTATAGTCCTTAATTATTTCTTGCCTCTTGAACTTCTTCCGATAATGTCCCAAACAGTAACGCTGCATTTCCGAGGCATTTTCTATAATTTCCTTTACCGTGAAGAAGAATTTTATGAACGGTAATTGGCATAAAGTACCAAGAATATTTTTCAATAAATATTTCCGCTGCCTTGTAGCATAAGAACCGAATTTTTCTGAATTTATTTCTTTACCCACAATTAATCGTTTGTAATATTGTGGAAAATCTTCTGATCAATTTCTCGTCAACTCCAGTTATTTCTGCTGTGATTTTTGGATCAGCAAAAAATCGTCGAGAAGTATTTCCGTCATTAGATGATCCGGAACCTTGTTTAACGATGTCTACCCTCAGTCCAAGTTTATTATAAAAAGCGTCTTGTATTCTTTTTTTTGTTTCTTCTTTTTTAACGCGTGTTTCTGGCGTTGTTGACCACTTATTCTTGAAAGACAAATTGTAGGCAATATGTAATATACATTCCATGAATTTGATTCGTGCGTGCAAGGGTGACATTCCTAATTTGAGTGCTTTTTTCTTTGTTAGACCTTTTATTAATTTCTGTTAATTGTTCATTTGAGATGGTTTGGAACCGCAAATGAACCACGAAGATGATGAAGGCGTGTGGGTTACAGCTTGAGCTACCTTACCGTCTATCATCGTAAATATCATTTGATGATTTATTTTGAATGATGGTTCCGAACTTTTCTATTTCTGTTTCTCGTAATTGAGCAATTTCGTCATCTATACATACGTTGCTTTTCACTTTATTTTTTTTAGCAGTTCTTTGTGTATTCAAATTGTATTGCTCTGCAATATCTCGTTGAAGAAGGTCGATCATTATTCCAAATAATAATATTTTTATCGTAAAATGAAGTAAGACGTATAAGGGACATCATCTGTGACTAATTCTTGATAGGAGATGGAAAAGCTTTTCATGTCTTGAAAGGAGAAAGGAACGCAACGGATAATTGTTGTTTTCGAGTGCATTGTTGCTGCAAAATCTTTTATAACAATTGGCACTAACTAGTTATTGAAAAATATTTATTGAAGAATATTCTTGGTACTTTATGCCAATTACCGTTCATAAATTCTTCTTCACGGTAAGGAAATTATAGAAAATGCCTCGGAAAATGCAGCGTTACCTGTTTGGGACATTATCGGAAGAAGTTCAAGAGGCAAGAAATAATTAAGGACTATAAACGATATCGACTTAATCATAGTAGAAATGTAGCCGTCTGTTTACAAATGAAGATGTTATGCATATGATGCTCGTGTCATCCGATCCGTTAATACTATTTTAAGAAGTAACCACATCAAAAAATTTAACTTAAGCGATGATCGACACAAGAATTACTTTGCTCTTATACGTAAATTAAATGTAAATTGAATTTTATTTAATTTCAATCCAAATACTTGTTCCTATCATTAATTTTTAAAAATATACACTTTTGCAATTTTTATAAGTCAACATTGAAAGGTTCTATGAATCATTCATTGCATATTTTACAAGTAACATAATTTTTTTCCGCGATTCGCGCAAACGGCTCCACTGTGCGCCGCGGCCGCAGCATATCCCCTCTAACTGGCTAGTTCGGCCCCGACCATTGCACGGACGCCAACCATGTCGTTAGTTCCCGAGCGAAACGACGTAGTTGATACCACTGTCCTCAGCGGCGCGTGAAATGTGACACAGAAAAATTGACGAAAAATGCCGGATGGCCTCTCTCAGGTTTCTCTCTGGCTTAAGTACAAACTGATTTATCAGTCTTAAATATCGATCCGTCTAAATGGCACAATGACATCGGAACGGGTGTTAATGGAAAAGTAAGAATTTTTTCTATGTTTGTATTTTCATTCATTGAAATGGCTAACATGCGGCCAAATAAATCCCGCTGTAATCTTATTTCTTGCACTTTGTTGTTAATTTTAATATTTTTCTTTGCGGTTGAATTTGCAGTAAAAAAAAGGCGCCAAGTTCACGCATAGTAGTGTACCTATATGTTGTTACGTCGAAAAAAAAAGAAAGTGGTAGTATTATACCTCGAAAAAATTTAAGTAACAAGTGGTAGACGTAATCTTTATATCTCGAGAAATCTCGAAAAAATCTAAGCAGTAGTATCTTTATTTCCGAAAAATTATAACCCAAGTGATCTATCAAGACACATCACAAAATTATGTTACATTATCAAAAAGAAGAGTCGCGCTTCAAGTGATCTATTACAATTACAAAAAAAAAATGATATCTCTTTAAATTACAGCGCCAATTACAGAGAGAACATATATATTGCCTCAAAAAATAATTGTTGCGCTACTTTGAAAAATCTTTAAATTGTGTTTAAATTTAACAAGGAAATACAAGATATTTAAATACAAAGTTTACATGTGTATTTTTTAGTGGTCACAAAGAATTACAGAGGTAACAGTACAAAATAAAAATATTTTATTAAAGTACATAAATTTTTCTTGTAAAAAAACTTGGCGCTGCTAGACCTCGAAATTTTAAATAAATTAATAAACTAATCCTCTACTTAATTATAAGCCGCATTATCCGCCGTCCGCGTCGTCACGCACACCCATATCACTCACTCGCACATCCACGCTGATATATGAAACAGGAGTAGAATTTTCCGGGAATGGCGGTGATGAGGTTAATTTTTTGATACCAATTTTTTTTAAACCGGTTGCGTAGTTTTTTGTTATATTTTCGAAAATAATAATCGTAGAGTAATAAATAAGTTGTTATTTGATAGCTTATATAGTCTCATTTTCTCTCTAAAGTCTATAAAGTTTCCAAAAGGGGTTACCGATTTTTTCTTGCAACGTTTTCCGCGAACTACTCATTTGTTAATAAACCGAATTTTAAAGAATTATATATGAAACAGGGGTAAAATTTTCCGGGAATGGCGGTGGTGGGGTTAATTTTATTTTTCTTCTGCGCTTTTTTCTTCTAAATGCTTTAACCTAATCAACTCTAAACACGGTTAACGCGCATGCGCAATAACTATCCTTCTAACATGGCGGCCTTTAATTGGAAATACAAATGCAACGCGTATCAGCAATCTATATATATCTATGGACTTTTTCTTAAAAACAACTCGATTCGGCTCGAACTTACTCATCTACTCAGCTTGTAGTAATATTGCAAATAGTAATGTTACATTATTATTAATACATTGCATATTACATGGTTTGGTGTGTTTCTTTTTCACGCCCTATAAAAGCGGATCTTCTAAAGATCGGAAGTAAAGCGCCCCTAATATTGTTGAGTGTACGCGAAAAAGGGGTAGCCAAATTGTCGCACTATCATGCACATAAGGTTGCCACACATTGCTACACTGCATCTTCCTAAAAACAAATATATTAATTTGCTATAATTTTACAAAAATGTTGCAATACTGAATAATATATTATAACATTACAATCTTATTATAAAACATTGTATATTTTACAGTAGAATTTCAAGTGTAATTATTTTAAGTGTGACAATTTAAAGTACATGATTATAAAAATAAACAATGCGCAGGAACAAAATAATATGTTAAAAATAAGAATTTTTTGACATAGTTGACAATTTTATTGCACTGTATGAGAATATAATAATATAATTACATTGTAGTAAAATATGAATATCAGAAGAACTTTACAGAAACTTTAATTTATATGTACATAGATGAAGAGTCTCTTAGAATTAATGTTTACTGAATGGAGGTTGCTAAAATCAAAAGAAGAAATAGAAATTATGGAGGAATATGCCAAGAGAGGCAGGCAGTATACTATATTTTATGCTGGTAAGAGATTAATTTATATATTTACAGATTGCAAAATGTTTTTTCTATCATTCATTCTTTATTCCAATAATCAAATTTATTCATAACTAAATTTGTAATTATTATGTTCCAATAAACCTTTAAGTTTATTCAACGTGCAGTTGGACTTAACACAATATTTTAGGGAGTACGTTCCGAATGACCCTTGCTCTTGATCAACCTAAAGTTTTACACATATGTTGTTTTCGATGTGAAGAATAAAATCTGCGTGGAAGAAGCAGATCCCAACTTCGGGAAAAAAACTTTTATTTATGATAGCACGACTTATCGACTAAAATCGATTCTATATTATATGTTTGTTACTGTAAAAGTGATAAATTCGATAATTATATGTAATTATCGGTTTTTATGCATAATTTTCAAGATACGGTGGTAAATGTGATAAATTATAGCAAATTGATCAATTTTACCGGTATCTGTAACCAAAACTTTTTGGTAAAAGTAATAAATCTTTCATTAATTTTGTTGTGGGTAAGAAAGAGTGAATCTATTGTATTCACGCATACACCTTTCCATACACACAACAATTGGGTAGGGTTAGGTTAGTTTTTTTGGAGGTGGAGCCCCCGTAGGGGGGCGGAACCTAATATAACTGCTTCTACGCATACACTTTCCACGCGAAACGAGTTGCCACATGGGTTTACAACTTTCCACGCGTGTTATATACATATATTATGTATACTATATACATTATATTTTTTATATGTCGTATATATCATATAGAATTAATTTTATTAATCGATAAGTGCTCATAAATTTTTTTTTAATTTCCTGAAGTTGAGTCTACGCGTACTTTATTTCTCACATCGAAAACAATTTATGTGTAAAACTTTGGGCCGATCGGGAGTAGGGGTCATTCGGAACTATATCCATATTTTATTCCAGCGGCTCTAATGGAGTTAAACTTGATATAAAAATGTTATATACTTTTCTATCTATTTCTTTAATATTAAAAGTATTTTTAGTTGTAACATGACTAGGTCGCGTCCGCTACACAGACGGGAGCTCGGCCAAGGGAAAGGTCGGAGATGCTGCCTCGCTCCGAGCGAAGGAAGACAATTGCGCCGCTTCGGCGCCGCTTCGGCAAATGCGTTAATTGTTGCATTTAGACTTCTGTAGCGGGGTTGCGGCCGGGTGATGCGAAGTGTGTGACCATCTCTCTGTGTGTGTGTAATGATCTGAGTAGCGACAAGGGACCCTGTCGCTTCCGCCAGGTAAAATAAATACCGGACGACATGACTATGGTTCCTCCAGCCTGACCAACGATACGCCGCGCCGGTTCGTAGTTGCGGCCTGGACAGCCGGACTACTCCCAGGACCCGTTTGAAGTTATCGCGGGCGGGCGAATGAAGTACGACCAGCGCCACAGGAAAGAGCGGCGCTTGAATCAAAGGATCGCGCATGATGGATCGGGAGGAAGATCGCGGGCTTGGTGCGCAGGCGCGAGGACCCGGCGAGATCCCGGCGAGCCACCGTCTCGCCACTGTCGTGCCAGACCGAGGCCGGACAGCATCTCCAACCTGCCGAGCTACTGACGAGCCAAGCTGCCGACAACGAATATTATAAGGTCACCACTCTGGCGTCCCCACGAATAAAGAGATCCACTCGAGACGACGGCTTCTGTCGCATTGTCGCGAGTTAAGATACCGTAATCGAAGAGATTCTCGTGGTATCATCATAGAGATTGTTACCAATTAACGTATATCAAAAGACTAATGTGGTACCGTTATGGTAGAGATTGTTACCAAATACCGTAAAAGACGTTGTTGAAGGGGCCGGCCGAGAGCGGATCTTAAACTAATAGAGATTTCGTACACCCTTCTCGGAAACTCAGCCGCGGCCGATAGTCATCTTGTATCGTAAAGCCACTGTTTATTGTTGAGTCTACCGTTTCGCGTCTCGCGTATTTCGACATACGAACAGATGACATTTTATCCAATGCTTATGATTGGTTATATAAACCTTCATACGTAAGAAACTATTTTATGAAAAAAAAATGGCATGCACTTTTATTACTTAATTTTGTACAAACTTCCATGCTGCAATCTTATTATCCTTGAATTTCGGAACACCCTGTATAATTAGAAAAATTATTTTATATTTATATTACATTTGCTGTTATTGAATTTTGTTAACATTTATTTAGTATTTATTTTACATTTATTCTATATTTATTTTGTATCTTATTCTTTTATTATATTAATTATAAGTCACTTTCTTTCTAATTTATTATATGCATGTATAATATAGTATATGTCTTTTATATATATATGTATAAAGATGTATGTATCCGTAATTCTGGTTTTTGTTGAACATAATTGTCATTTATTTATAATTTAAATGATATTAATAATTTCAGTGTCCTAAGCCGCTTCGAAGACCTATAAAAAAAAAATCATACTATTATATAAAACCCGACTGTTTGTCTGTCTGTCTGTTTGTCCGTTTGTCCGCGAACTACTCATTCGTTAGTGGACCGAATTTTTACCAAAAGTATATGAAATAGGGGTAGAATTTTCCGGGGAGTGCCATGATGTGTATAATTTTTTGTTACCGATTTTCTGGAAACCGGTTTTTCTAATTTTTTCAATTTTTCGGGAAATAATTGACCGAATCTCAAAAAATTATATATGAAACGGTGGTAGAATTTTCCGGGGAGTGCTATAAAATGTACAATTTTTTGTTACCGATCTTTTTGAAAACCGGTATCAGAAATTTTTCAAATTTTTCGGAAATTAATTGACCGAATCGCAAAGAATTGTATATAAAGTAAGGGTCGAATTTTACGGGGAGCGTATGATGTGTACAATTTTTGTTACCGATCTTAATGAGAACCGGTATCTTTTTGGAAATCGGGAATCGATAGAGAGGAAAAGAGGGAGAGAGAGGGAGAAAGAGAAAGAGAGAGCGAGAGAGAGGGAGAGAGAAAGAGAGAGAGAAAGGGTGAGGAAGAGGGAGGGGTACCGGGAGAGGGAGAGGGAGAGTGGGTGGAGAGAGAGATTGATTGATTGATTGATTGCTTTATTTTATTCCATAGTCTGGACTTTAGGCAAAATCAAAATTACAAAAAGAAGTAACTTAATACTAAATAACTTAATCCTAAAAAAAACTTAATACTAAAAATAATAAAAATAAAAATAAAAAAAGGAATAGAAAGCACTTAAAAACTAAAGAAAAACTAAAACTAATATAACAAAATAATAAACATAATAGTGGAAAATAGGATGACTAAAACTTATATAACGAAATAACAGAATTGAGTAGAAGTAAGCAGACACTCGAAATCCAACCATGCGTAACAGGCAGGGCAAGACTTAGACTAAACGCGCTCGAGGGAGAAAAGATGGCTGTAAAGCTTGCTCTTGAAAACTGCAACAGACGACGCCGATTTCACTTCGCCGGGAAGCGAGTTCCACAAGTAAACGCCAGCGAGATGAAAGGACTTGTGGTACGCTTCAGTTCTGTGGATAGGAACATAGAAAGATTGAGGTTGCGCTAGACGCGAAGATCGCCTTACTGAGGGGTCAGGATCAGAGAAAATCTCAGAGATGTAGCTAGGGGACAAATTATGATACACCCTGAACATATCTATTCCTAGAAAATAGAGGCGTCGGTGTTTGACGGAGAGCCACCCGAGTTGGTGACGATAAGGCGTGATGTGCTCGTCGCGCTTAAGGTTGAAGATAAATCGGATCGCACAGTTTACAAGACGCTGAAGCTTGGTATTGAGCTCCTCAGATCAAATCAATTGTGTAGACCAAAGAACAGTAGATCCAAGAGTGGCCAGATAAGAGTAGGTCACAAGCTTTATGCGAAGATTAAGTGATAAGGAGTTCTTGTGGAAATTTACAATAATTTGTGCAGAGTGAAGTGTACCCTCTGGAAATATGAGAGACGTGGCTTACCCAGGATAGGTCGGAGCGCACAATAACCCCTAGGTTTACGCGTCCTCGGTAACAAATGGGATGGAAGTACCGTTAACTGAAATGAGAGGTAGGTCACTGAGATTCAGCTGCTTAACATGGTTATTGCTTCCAAAAATCAAGACTTTAGACTTCTTGAGATTGAGTGTCAAGCCATTGGTCGCAGCAAACTCCGATGACGCCCACATCATAGCAACGAGCTGCAATCGCAGCATTCAGTTGGCTAAGGATAGAGAGAGAGAATATATATATAGCGAGAGAGAGAGAGAGAGAAAGAGAGATAGAGAAAGAAGAGGGAGAGACATCGAGAGGAGGATAGGAGAGGGGAGGCGGTGGAGAGAGCGAGAGATCCTGGTTTGGAGCTATGCGCTATATATAGCGATCGCTAGATCGCTCTGCTCTCTCCGCTCTCTATCGCTCCTCTCTACTATCCGCTCGCGCTCTCGACTAGATATCGATACTGTGAGATTCCTTCTCATCTCCTCTCTCTCTCTCCTATCTCTCTCTCGTCTCTCTCTCTCTATAAGATTCTATTAGATCTATTTTCTTTGCGCCTTAGGATATGTCCTCCGGGGCGAAGCCTATAGTATCTTATAAATTTGATTTTTTCCCACCGATACTATATATATATATATATATATAGTATATATATATATCTATATCTATAATATATATATATATATATATATATATATATATATATATGTAATATATGTATATTGTCCGCGTACGATTAAACTCAGAAACATTCGGGACGCTCGACAGCACACGGATGTGCCTTCGCTTTGGTGTGCGTTGGCAGCATGTGGAGGGGATGCGTTGCTAGCGCATGCCCAGAGGACATATTCTGTTCGTCGTCAGTGCCGCTAACGGTGTCGGCGCAGCGTCTACATGATACGAAAAACCTGCGCAACGATGCTTATCAAACCGACAGCTATCGGTAGGTAGGAACGAAATACAGGCCCAGCGCATTTCCTCTACATGCTGCCAACGCACACCACAAAGCGAAGGCATATCCGGTGTCGCACATATGTGTCTGGTATATTTATAGTCAAGGTCGGTAAATGGACGCGGCGTCAGCGTTGCATGATCGCCATTTTTGCCTCAGTGAATATGTATGGTTTTACTTAACCTAACCTAACTTTTAAACACCCTAAACTTTTAAACATTAACATTTACCTAAAAATCAAACATTATACTTTTTAGCTGATCAGCTGAGCGATTGTCGTCACCATTTTCGGTCCAAATAGCTTGAAGTGAATGCGATGACCTTATATCTGTCGCTGTCCATTTACCAAACTTGTTCATAGTAAGTTCTTATTTCAAGACTGTATTAAGTAAGGTTTTAAGATGCTAATACGGCTCTGTGATTGGTTAATGACATCTTAAGTTGGTTAATGACATCTTCTCAGACAACACAAAATATTTTTAAAATATTTTTAAAATATTTTTAAACTATTTATAAGTGTTTGAAATCGCGGTAATTGACATCTCGAGCCGCTTTCGGCTGCTTGTCAGCGCATGCACGCTTGCGATAACCGTGACGTACGCACGGTGACGTAGGCCGCCGGTGGCCAATCACCCTCGCGAAATCATCGGTAACTAGCTTGGAGGGAATTTCGCCTCGGAAATGATAAAAGAGCCGCCGCTGCGCCGCGGAATCGATTTCTCTCGCAGATCAGCGCTATAGTACACTGCTGTGTTACACCGCTTATTACCGCCTTTTTGCAATCCGCTCTTGCTTGCTTTCGCGCCGCTTGCCGTGCTAAACTCTGTGCGCGCTCACGGCACTCCGCCTGAAATAAACCTGTGTAAATACGTGTACATATTCATTTAAATAGACTGCGTTATTTTCTTGTTATTCTGAACTTGCTGTTTTTGTTCCTTGTGGTCGTCTTCTACCTCGCGCTATACCGTGCTTCCGCGCGCTCTCGAACAATAAGAAAAATTAAAATATTTTAAAAATATATACGTTAAATATTTTGTAAATATATTAATGTCCAAAAAATAAAAGTATCTATAAGATTATAATAAATATTTAAAAATAAATTGTAAATAATTATCATCAATATTATCAAATATGTTTTTAATTTATGTTATAAATAATTATAGAAATAATAACTGTAAGTAATAGTAAATATTATTAAAAAATATCAAAAAAATATTTGTGCTAAATATAAAAATAATGCTTCTAAAATTTATTTTAAAAATATTATAATTTTTATTCACATAAAAGACAATATTCAAATACAAAATATTTTATTTTTTTTTAGTTTTTCTTAACTATATGTTACAATACATCACAAGTTTTGTTTTTCTTGATTATATATCTTGACTAAAATACTGTTTTATGACTATAATACTATACAAAATGTTTGATTAATGTAATTAAAAAATCGCATATTCCATATAAAAAACTAAGTCGAAAAGTCCTTTACACAGTTTTTGGATACCTTTAATAGGTCAGTAGCTACGTAAGTTTATCCTGCAAAAGGTCGAGTGACAGAAAATATAAAATGTTTTTATTAACATTATAAATTAAGCCTAATGTTGATATGTCATTAATAAACAGTATATTATTTATAAACAATAATTATAATAAAATATGTTCATGCAAACGGAGCCTTTTGTGAAATTGAATATAAGATTATATAACATATATGACATGATTTCACCATGTGTAAAAATCAATTTTTAAGACATTATATTTAAGTTTATTTAAATTGATTGTTTGTACAGATTTTGTGTTCTGACATATGCACTCTACTTATAAGTTGAAAGTGCAAAGAGTAAATATTTGACATATTCGGAATATATTATTACACTTTTTCTCGTTCTAATATTTAGTCCTAGATAAACTGATATTAATAGCTCTTTTTTAAGAATTAAATAATACACAGCAAATCCAAGTGTTATTTTAACTGAAGCTTTTCTTACATAATTTTTGTTGTTTTAAATGACGTCATTTAACCCTCCGTAGTCAATTTGACCCGAGCCTCAACTTTGCTCGTAAATATCTTGCGCGTAACTTGAAAATTGACGGGCATGACGCCCTCTAGCTGCAGTTAAAAAAAAAATTTTTTTTTAAACACAAATTTTTCGCGAATTTTTTTTATATGTTAAAAATTTCTGAGGCCCTTCTTTTTTTATAGCAATCAATTTAGCAATATCGCAAGTGCATTCAAGAATTTTTTCAACACGATTGGTGGATAAATGGTCAAATGGTGAACGGTCAAAGTTCGTCTTGGGTCAAAATGACCCAGAGTGACTTTCTTGTTTGAAAAAATAGGTGTGACTACGGAGGGTTAACACGCAAGAAAACATGTAAAACGAGTTTCAGTCAAATGTGTCATTTTTAAACGTTTATGCGTGTAGAAATAACACTTTAATTTAATTTTTAGAGGTTTTTAGCGACCTTTTTTTTGTGGGGGAAATCTTCAAAAGACTCCCCGCCTCTCGAGCTTGGGGCGGGGTTGTGCCGGATTCTACGGGTGCTTATCGCAATTACGAGGAATACTCCAGGGAGGCTGAAGCCCCTCTGAGCCTGTCCCCAGCGCGACGTCGCCCATAGCCTGCCGGCTAAAATCCCCACAAATCCTTCCTAGGCGCTATATAGGGGGGGACCCGGGAAACGCTATGATCACATCCATGGTCCCCCCACGCCAGCCTTTCCAGGCGCCCTCTTAGGAAGCCCCCTTGTCCTTAGACAGAAAAAATAAGTGGGTGGCTGGGGGGAACTAACCCCAGGCAACCACCCCTCCCATTCCGGGGGTGCTGACCCATCGGGGAGCGCCGAAGCAACCAGTCAGGGTCAGTTGTGACGCGTGGTGAGCCCGCACCACGCGCCACCCCCGAGCGGTAAAAGAGAGGGGGCAAACGCAACCCACCGGCAGCGAGCCGTCGGGGAACGCCGGGGCAACCGGTCGGGCCTTGCCACTCGGGAACTGCGGCCGTCGGGGAGCGCCCCGGCACCAGTTAGGCTCGCCACCAAGAGGAGCGGAGCCTTTCTCCCCACCGCGCCCTCCTGGAAAGGCAGGGGCCAGGGATCTAAGTCTCTAGCCCCGGCCCCCAGAGGGACGGAGGGAGCACCCGTGACAGGGACTCCGTAGGGACCCCGCCCAAGCAACCCTCCGCCCCTCAACCTATTGGCGGACTATTTCCGCCCTCGAGGGGGAGAGGGAGCCCCCGTCCGAGCGCGTTCGCCCGGGTCCAGCGGACCCCGTCTCCCCCAACTCCTTTTTTTTTCGTACACCCCATCCCCCCACCCAATGCCCAGGAGGCATTCCCGCGTCCGCACAGAGCGGACACCTCGGGGGTGCAGCCGGACAGAGGGCGGTCCGATGTCCCGTTTCTCCACAACAGTAACACGGGTTACCGCGGTCCATCGGGAAGGTGCATCCTAAACGGGTGTGCCCCACTTTGAGGCATCTAAAACACCTCAAGGGACGGGGTGGCAGTGGGATCGCGGCCCCTACCATCGCGGGGCAGGGAGGGGCGCCAGTGGCGAAGACCCCTTAGGGAATCCGCCCGAGCCCCCCCCGCCCCGCACCCTCCACCGACCTGCTCGGCACCAAAGGGGTGGCAGAAGGGCAAACTTCTGTCCGCCCCTGTGTCGCCCCCGCCCTTAACCCTTCAAACACGCCACCGTTTCTGGTGGCGCCAGGAACCTCTGTGGAGAAAGAGGAAGACTACCCCCGTCGGAGGGCAGCCCCACCACCCGGTCCCTGTTATTTTCTCTTCCGTTCTCTAAGACTGAGGAGCTATGAACTTCATTCCCCAGCCTAGTCTTCTTCGTCGCTTGAGGACGGAGGGGCGGCTTCCCCCCTCCTTATCCTCTCATTCGCCTCCTTCTGCGCCTGTTGCATGACGGTCGCAGAAAGAGATGAAACTCCACCAATTATCTCTCCCCCTCTCCCCGACCCGGCATGCCGCGGCTACGACAGCCGGGAGGGAAAGGTCCTCTCCGATCACAGCCCGGAGGGCACGACGCTCATTCGCCTACGCTGGACAGTGTTCCAGCGTGTGCTGCGCCGTGTCCGTTTTTTCCAGGCAGTGGTGGCAGCGTGTGGTACGCTCTTTCCCGATACGGTGCAGATAGGCGCCAAAGCACCCATAATCTGCACCGCATGGAAGACAAGATATCTGTCCTTTTTGCCCCCCACCCACTCCTCGAACACTGGATGAACAATCTCGGCGATTCTCCTTCCCCACACTTGTCGTGGGTCTATGATCCACTCTTTCCACGAGTGGAGGAGGGTCTCCCTTGCCCGGAGTTTTAGCAACTCTCTGATCCTCGGCGGGACCTCCCCCATATTCCTCCCCGCCTCACTGACCGCCTTGTACGTGTCCGCGTACATCTTGGTCAGGAGATGCATTGGAGGGATTCCCACCAAGGTAGTCGTCCCCACGTGGGAGACGGTCCTGTAGGATCTGGGGGCCCTTATTGCAATAACTCTGTGCGGCCTCCATCCTCCTACGAAAATGGGTAGTGTTTCCCACCTTCTCCCACCATATCGGTGCTGCATATAGCAGCACCGAATGGACCGTCGGCACATAGAGGCGACGCACGCGCCTTCCAGCCCCGCCGAGGTTCGGTAGCAGCCTAGCTAGGCTATTCGCTACCAGCCTGGCTCTCCGGGCTACGCGGGCGACGTGCTCGCCGAAGCTCCTAGTGGTGTCCATCCACATCTTCAGATATTTCATGTGAGGAGTGGTCGGGATTACAATTCCTCCTATTCGGAGACTTAGCGTTTCGGAAGGTGGCCCCCACTCCCTCCTGTTGTAAGGCTTTGAGCGACCTCTAAATATTAAGTTACAGCACCTGCTCTTCAAGGGTCTTCATTTGAGAGTTCGTAGAACGAATTTAAGGGGTGAGACTTCCCATACAGCACAAAATATTTTTAAAATATTTGTTAAGAAGATTAAAATAATTTACAAAAATATTTTTAGAATGTTTCTATGTCCGCCAGATCATGTCAGAAAAATATTTTTAAAAATATTTTTAAAAAATTGCAAGTAAATATATTCAATAACATTTGTAAAATCTTTTAAAAATATTGCTTTGAAAAATAAAATATGTTTGACCCAATCAGCAATAATTATTTCACGTTTGAAAGATTTTTTTAATACTTGAAAAATATACATCTTTATATCTTGCTTTGTAAAATATTTTATATATTTATAGCATTGCAGTGGTGTTGGATAAGCCTTGCGTTGTATTGCTGGCGAAGATATGTGTCGCGAAAGTCATGATTTTGCTTTGCCAGAGGCCTGCTTATATTAGATGCCAACTGAAATTTATTTGCGAGTTAGTCTTACCATTATGCGCCGCCTAGCAAATATTTTTAAAAATATTTGAAAAAAGATTATAAAACCAATAAGAAATAAAAATATTTTTTAAATATTTTGAAACAAGATTATAATACAATAAATATGTAAATCTGATTTAATATTTCAAAAATATATTTCAAATATTAAAGAAAATTTTGCCTGGGTGACAAAAAAAAGTATTTTTAAAAATATTTTTAAAAGATTCTTAAAATATTCTTTAAAATGTTACCACAAAATGTTTAAACTATTTTGAAATGTTCCTAAAACCATTTTAAAATGTTTCTCGCAATATTTTTATAGAAATATTTAGAAATATTTTTTGAAAACATTTTGTGCTGTATGGGTTAAAATCAAATTTTTGACCCCAAAAAAAATATATATATATATATATGTATATATATATATATATTAGGGTGGCAATATTTTTGGGTCAAAAATTTGATTTTAACCCATACAGCACAAAATGTTTTCAAAAAATATTGCTCTCTATATATATATATATAGGGTGTCCGAAAAATCGCCTACTCCACTTCGGGAGGTGATTCGGGACCCAAAAACAAGCAAAAAAGTTCATACAAACATAATTTATACTTTGAACTTTAAACCTTAATATCGTCTAAATGGTTATATTTATGAAAAAAACATAAGAGACCTTTTTTGTAGATCGTTAAATTTTCTACAAAAATATGTATTTCTTATTTCATAATTTTGATAGTCGATATGATACAACATTTATAAAAAGCAAAAACAAGTTTTATAAAATTTATCAAACTTTCACTTTAAATATCTTTTGAACGGTTGAATTTATGAAAAAATGATAAGAGATCTTTTTTGTAGAGCGGTAAATTTACTACGTAAAGAAAATCTATGTAGCGCAATGCTATATTACTGTTTGTTAGATAGTTATAAAATTTTTTCTATCTTATTAAATGAAAAATAAAAAATCGCGATGAGCGACCTGTTAATATTAATATTAAGGGCTAAAATTTTAACAGGTATCTTATTTTACCTTCTTGCAAGTATATATGCTATTTGTGAAATTAAAAAAAAAAGTTGCTTTAAAATGACACCCTATATATATATATATATATGTGTGTGTGTGTGTATATATATATATATATATATATATATATATATATATATATATATATATATACAGGGTGTCCGAAAAATCGCCTACTCCACTTCGGGAGGTGATTCGGGACCCAAAAACAAGCAAAAAAGTTCATACAAACATAGGTCCGGAAATGAACCGTTTCCGAGTTATAGCCACTTTTATGTTCAAAAATCGTAATTTAGAATCCGCTTGACATCCCTTTTTCTTAATTATTTCTTAAATTAAAAATTTTTATTTTTAAATATCAGCTAATTTATTAAAACTTAAACGATCCATTGATGAATATGGAAAGATTAGATACAACCTAAAAGTAAGGTGTTGTTAAATAATAATTTGAAACTTATTGAAAAGTCGTGATTTACTTACTGATTTTGAATAGGCGTGAAAACAACTGATTTCAAGTAGCCGTGAAAACAACTGATTTTGAATAGCCGTGAAAACAACTAATTTCTTTTAAAAATAATGTAATCGTATTTACAAATATTGAAAAATTAAAAAAAAATAAAAAAATTAAAATTAAAAAAATTAAAAATATTTAAAAATAAAAATTTTTAATTTAAGAAATAATTAAGAAAGAGGGATGTCAAACGGATTCTAAATTACGATTTTTGAACATAAAAGTGGCTATAACTCGGAAACGGTTCATTTCCGGACCTATGTTTGTATGAACTTTTTTGCTTGTTTTTGGGTCCCGAATTACCTCCCGAAGTGGAGTAGGCGATTTTTCGGACACCCTGTATATATATATAATATTTTATAAAAAATATCACAATTTATTCATTAGTAATAATTGATACATTAATTAATGGATATAAAGAAGCTATTATTTTAAAAAATAGCGGCATTTCTTTATTAAAATGATACTGTTTCTTAAACAAAAATTCAGCTATGTAATTTATATAATGTTCTTGTTTTATGCCAAAACGAGGCAAAACAGCACGCATCTCGCGCCATAATCGTTCTATATTTTGTGTATGTATACCTGACACAGAGTCCACAAAATTCTCAGAATAATTCACAGTCTAATGTATGTAATTAAAATCATTCAAAGATCTGTATCCTTTCCAACAGTCACTATAGATTATTGTATTTCCACGCGAACCGAGGTCCACCCCCCCCCCTGCTTACATGTGTATTGTCTATACACACATCAGCACACATATCATCAACTTACCTTTCTTAGTAGTGACATAAATTCGTATATTTTTCAAATATCTTTTTTTGTTCATCATTTTTAAATAAGCAATGAGCGACGATTAAGTTACAAGGAAAAGTTACTCAGGGTCATGTCCTTGAAAACATATGTCAAGATCAAGGTCATCGGGGTTGGCTGTGTAAAGGGAAATATTTACCATAACTTCGATTCAAAATTCTTTCTTTGATCACTATGCACCTTTAACCTTTTAAAGTCTAGTGGTACATATGTTGTATCAGTAACATGTTTAAATCACTATAACTTTATAGAACGGATCAATGTATTACGGTATTTCTTATTGCAGTATTGAGAAAAAATGTTTTTTTTTTTTTAGTTGAAACGTATGTCTTTTGTACAGAAAACAAGATAGTTTATATTAAAAAATCAAAAATGTTAAAAAATACGAGTGGCACCCGTTTGGCCACGTTGCGAATGACCACGTTGTGATTGACTATGGTTTCGATTGACCATGATCAATGCGCAGTGACATAAAAGTGCGCAAAATTTAAAATATAGGTAATATACTACTATAATGAAAACCATAATAAAAATCTATTTCAAATCGTACTAGCTTGGACCTTGTTTCACTCTGCTGCACATGAGAGTGTGGGATAGACCTCATTTCACATGGCACGGTGGTCAATTAAAACGGTGGTCAATCGCGACCGTGGTCAATCGGGACGGTGGTTAATATCAATGTGGTCAAACGAGACGCTCCCAAAAATACGGTGCTTCTAAGGTATTTTGTAAATAATAAACGTCTATGAACTACATACATACGATGCTAAAGTACTGTGTATCGGTTGTGTGATTGCTGATGATACATCTGAAGTCAAAATTACAAAATTTAAACTGGCGGATTCAGTATGGCGACCAAAAAATATCAAAATTTTATAAATATATGAATCAATCGGGTTGAGATAATTGTTACATAAAGTTCTTTTCGTCGCTAATAACAAATTCTAAATTAGAACTAAAAATTCAAAATGGTGGCCATGGATATCGTAATTTAGTAATTATAAATAAATTTTCTGTAAAATGTGCCGTGGTTTGTATTGCCGGCTTACGTGCACGGCAAAGTGGGTCACTTCTACGATGATGCCCGGCTCTATGATGATACTTCTACCGGTATCGGCGGCGGTAGTGGCTCCATTACGCTTATTTTGCGCGGTTTGCCGCGCTCGACCGCTGGATCACTGTCCCGATTCGTAGGACTGACCCTGACTGTGGCATCTCGGTGTTGTTTCGAGCCTTGCCCGATAGAGGGTGGCCCATTGTTGGTCAATTTCGGAATACACCAGATCGTATTCGAACTGTTCGAATCTATATCGTTCTGGAGTAGCTTTTCTATCACCGCTAAGATATCCTCTTTCGCCATAGCAAGTCTAATCCGACGCGGCGGTTGGTTATGGATCGGTGCTTAGTGTAACATTGCTTGTTTGCTCAGTAAACTGCGCGCCGAGTAATGTTAATTTTGAAACAGTCAAAAATATCACTCCAACCAGGATTCGAATTCGGACCTCCCTACATTCTGTCTTTCTAAAGAACCAATTCATCTTTATCAATTCGATCACTGAGGCATGTGGTGATATCGCAATAAACAGTAGTTATGGAGAATCCCACATAAACATGTGCATGAACCGGTGAACTTACATAATTTTTTTACAGTTTGTTTCTAAAAGTTGATGCTTCCTAACATCATGATTATTAAATTGATTATCAATTTAATTACGTGTACTATTTTCGGCTTTAGCTTGAGACTTTTTCAAGACCGACATTACTCGATACGCAGTTTGCTGAGTTAGAAAAGTATACGCAAAAATATTATTAGGCACAAAAATCCAGCCCGTTGAAGATATATTTTTGAAGACCGTAAAAGATATATTTTTAATATTTGTCAATTTCAATTTAATTTTGATGCTAAGCATCTAAAACTGTAAAGAGTTTATTGCAAAAAATATTACCTCAACCAGGATTTGAATCTGAAACTTCCTTTATTCCGTGAAGGGTCGTATTAATTCCCACCACTGAGGTATGTGGTAATATTTATCGCAATAACCTATTATTAAACTAAAGAACACATATTATTTCGCCCGCGTTTTGAAAGGTATAAACGACTAATATGTATATGAAAATAGTACATGTATGAACAAAGAAAAGTCAAGTTTAGACAGCATTGTACTTTTCACGCAAAACGAAGTTTACCCTACCTCACCTCACCCCTGCTTACAGGGCGAAACGAGGTCTATCATTGTACGGTTTAGGTTTTCAACTTTCCACACGAAAGGAGGTCTATCCCAACCCCCGTCGTAGCCCCTCCCCCGCCTACATGTGTACTGTTTATACACACATATCAGCAAATTACTTCCTTTAGCACTAACACAAATTGTTATATATTTTAAACATTTTTGTTCATAACTTTTTAATAAACAACGACCGCCGGCTAAAACCTTTTGAAAGTCATTCAGGATGATGACCTTGACAACATATGTCAAGGTCAAAGTCATTGGTGAGGTTTGACCTTTCATGGATATTTACCAAATCCCCTCTGTCCCCCCTAATTACATCGTTTTGATTTATTTTTGAATCAAAATTGGCGTAGTATTTATTTTTTAATCAAAATTAAATCAAAGCAATTTAATTAGGAGAGAGGGAGGAGATTTTACTATGCCAACCAGAACTGGGTTGCAAGTCTGACAATTTGTCGGCGCGCAGTTTACTATGGTTGGAAAAATATTGTTTATTAAAAATAAAAATAATTTAACACGAACATTCTGTTACGATTCTTTGCCCTATCTTCATATTTAAATTTTAATCATAGGAGCTTTTTAAAAATTATTTAATATTTGTGTTATTTTTATAAACAGTCAAATTCACTTATTATTTATTGTTAAAATCTTCTAAAGTGCATTTAAAAGTGTCTTAACTTTTTAAAAGTGAATGATAGAAAAAATTTTCAAATTATTTCTAGAATATTTTGTACAATAACTTCCGTATAACATATAATTCCGTAATATAATAATTCTGTTTTTTACAGCATATGTATTTTCGACTGCTATTGGTTGTGTCCTTGCAACTTTAACACCACAATTTTTGGATTTAATAAAACCGATAAATCAAAGTAGACCTGTGATACTCTTGTATCCAGCTGAATACTTTGTCGATGTGGATAAAAATTTTACTTATATTTTTATACACATGGTGGTAGTACTTATAATCGGTTTGTTGGCATTAATCGCAGCGGATACCATGTTTATTTGTTACACTGAGTATATCAATGGACTGTTTGCTGTTGTTGGGTAAGTATTTTGTCCAAAACATTGAAAGTAAATAACATTCCAGATAGCAACGTGTCTGCATTGTTGCTGGCATGTTGCCGATAACATAGTATGTGTTGCCATCAGAATTGTGGCAACTGAGTCTGCATTTGTCGGCAAATTGATGCCTTTCACAATATAACAATTTTGTATAGCAACTTGCCAGCAACTTTTTGGCAACTTGTGCTACGGTCTAAAATCATCTGATTCAAAATTCGAGCTGTTGCTGTCATGTTGCTGTAATAATTCATAAGATCACACAATGCTGTCATAGTGTTAGCAACGCGAAATAAATTTGATGCTGCTCTCTTGTCGACAAATTGCTGGCAATACATATATCCAATGTTGCCTGCGTGTTGCTTCAAATATTAAATTACTCGAAATTAATTGAAGCAAATGTACGGCAAATTGCCAGCATTATAAGCAATCACAGGTTTGCGCAATTTTGCTTAGACACGCTTTGCTATCTGGGATTACACATCTGAGCACGCTCGGCCCGAGCCAAGCCGGACGCGAGCTGAACCGAATGAGCACGCGTATGCTTTGGTGTGGACGGCATCTGAACGAATTCGCACGATGCTTGGTCAAGCATTTATTCGGAAGTATTTGGAAGTGATCCAGACGTTCGCTAGGTAGTAAACATGGCGGACAAAGACTTGGAAGATGCATTTGTCGGTTTCTGTAACTTACTGTACGAAGATAAGATAAATTCTTTTCAATTTCTTCCTCCGAACACGGCTTACCTTCAAACATTCGCTCTGGCACGTCCACACATTCATACGAATGGCGAATGCTCGGATCTGATCCACGACTCGCAAATCAGTCTGAGCGCGTTCGGCGAACGGACTGGGCCTGTTCGGCGCGGCTCGGATCATCGTCCACACCAATACGTTTGTTCGTGTTCGGCTTGGCTCGGATCCGAGCGTGCTCAGGTGCGGACGCGCCTTATTATACATTTAAAGGCGGGTCCACACCTGAGCACGCTCGGTCCGAGCCAAGCCGAACGCGAGCCGAACCGAATGAGCACGCGCATGCTTTGGTGTGGACGACATCTAAACGAACTCGCACGATACTTGCTCAAGCATCTATTTGGAAGTATTCGGAAGTGATCCAGACGTTCGGCAGGGGCTTGATTCTTGAAATTATTCGCAAGAAAAGCGTATGCGCAAATGTTGGTCTTACAGAAAAGTTGTAAGTCGATTGGCTGTCGCATAGTTTTTAACCAATCAACTTGCAACGTTTCTGTAAGAGCAGAATTTTTGCATACGTTTCTTTTTTGCGAATGAAATCAAGAATTGAGCCCCAGGTAGTGAACCTAGCGGACAAAGACTTGAAAGATGCATTTATCAGTTTCTGTGACCTACTGTACGAAGATAAGATGAATTCTTTTCAATTTCTTCCTCCAAACACGGCTTACCTTCGAACATTCGCTCTGGCCCGTCCACACAGATTCATACGAATGGCGAATGCTCGGATCTGATCCACGACTCGCGGCTCGGTCTGAGCGCGTTCGGCGAACGGTTTGGGCCTGTTTAGCGCGGCTCGGATCATCGTCCACACCAATACGTTCGTTCGTGTTCGGCTTGGCTCGGATCCGAGCGTGCTCAGGTGTGGACCCGCCTTTAAAAAAATTGCGATAAGTGTTTCCAATATGGTAGCATCCTGAATCCAAACTTTTCCCCTGTTTTTAACATCATTGTTAGTTTCAAAACGTTTAAATTCCAGATGATTATGATAGTGTTAATAATGTTAACTTACTTGCTTTTTTATATTATGCTTTTATGTAGTATTTAATATGGACAAGAAGAAAACCTAATTATGCTGATTAAATTTACAATAAATAGAATGTTGACTGTGCGATGTCCACGGGCAAGAAAATTGACCATTGCTCCCCTTAAGTTGACAATGCCTCCTTTCTGAGGCGCCAGTAACTAAAATTGTAAATGCTATTGGGTGTGTTTAGCAGAACAAACTGCTCAGTAGCAATCGAACGTGATTGGCTTTTATTTTTAGACACAACAACGTAGCGTGTTGATAAAACGACACTCAACAGTTGTGTTTGCTGAACGCAGCCATTGTTACTCCTTGTAGGCACCGCTAACGTATAGCAAAAACACTCGCTCTCAACATATCGCTCCCCCTTTAAGGAGGGACCTTACAAGGAACGTTTGGAACTGTTCCTCACCGATTTTGATAAGCTTTGAATATGTTTTAGAGTGGCGAAAAATAACAGACACGTATTTTTTTTATCGGCTTTGAAGCATGTTTAGGGGTCCAAACAACCGTTCTGAAACCGTGAGGTATATAAAAAATGTTTTAGACAAAAAAGTTACGGTATTAAGTGATCTCTGTAATTGTATATTTAGATTTTTTTAAATGTCATATTTTTTCAATATACCCGTATTCTTTAATGTTATTTTTGAAAATTCCGAAAGGACCCCGCACCATTCTTATGGGAAAAATCTTTCTGCGGATTTGGCTAATTTTTGGATATGTTGTAGTTCTCGTCATTCTGAACAAATATCTCAATAGGCACAACTTGATTCTATGAGCCATTTCCGTGGTATAAGCCCTGGAAGGTCCAGATTTGACATGTAAAGGTATAGGCTCGACTCGATTGTGACATGACAAAGTCACGTCCCCTGTCCGGATAGTACCTCGGCCGAGGGAGGCGTCAAGGGTGGTGCCTCCACCCGAGAGGGGCGAGGCGCTAGCGTTTAGGGTTAGGTCTAAATGTTTATTTTACGAGACTTACAGGTTGTGCGAGCAGGTGCAGAGCAATTGGCCACGGATTTATGTAACGACGTAAGTCGCACTGCGGGATTTGCAGATGGACAGCCGGAAGCTTACCGAGAACGGACGGCCGACGGGCGGCCCGGGCGGGTCACGCTGGAGCCCCCAGACGGTACAGCAGAGCGCCTAGCGAGGCGAACGACTAACCCGCAACGACGAATAACGGCCCGAGTACGGAGGAACCGGGAAGGGGGACGCCCCGACGAAGGTCCCCGTCAAGGATCAGAACCACCAGGACTCCGCCACCGGTCGACGGGCCATGGCCCGTCCAGCCTGGCCGTCGATTAACCGGTCCCTGAATCGCGGCCTGGATAGCCGGACTCTAAGCGGGTTTGAAACCCCCGCCGGTGGATGAAAGCAGATGTGAGAGACGCCCCAGCGGGCGCGGCAATCGCGCAGGAGCGCCCTAGTCGGGCGCTACGCTTGCTGAGGGCGCAGCAGTAAGCAGGACTTGCAACACCGGCGCGCAGGCGCGCGAGCCAGCGTGGTCTCGCCGGGCCGGAAAATCGGCACTGCATTCCGCCGTTAGCTTTCGTCGCGTTCGGACGCACTGCTCGTATCTGCCCATGACAAGCGGTGGACTTTACATTCTGTGATGGATTTTGCTTGACTCCTTTTTGTTGGAGTAAATCTACGGAGCAGCTGTTCTTCTTTGTTGCTTGGAGCATTGGCTTTTATCCTGGAGCAGCCCCTGTAATATTGGAGCAGTCGGAGTAGCGTCTTTTTCTTTATTTTTCTTTGGAGCAATCTCTGGAGGACTGGAGAAATTGCCACGGTGCTCACGGAAAGTATCTCCCCGGTGGGAGTCCTCTTGGCGATCTCGGAGCAATCGTTGGAAATTCTAAAATCCTGCTATACGAAAGTATTTTTGACTCTTTGAAGCAAGCTGGAAATTATATCTCGGAACATCCATCGAAGTATCTGGAATGTCTATTGGCCTTCGATCTCTTCTACGTCGTTTATGAGAGGCATTCTCCCGGTGGGGTGAGTTTTTGGTGAATTAACAATCGGAGCAACGTAGTATGATTTAATGCGTTATTAATTTATATCTTTTCTTTCCTTATGCTTTGTGATCCCCCATGTGCGGATCTCTTTTCACCGTTTGCTTAATTGTTTAATACTGCGAATTATAATTTATTGCTTCAGTGATTGCTTTCTTCTTTTCTTTTGTACATTATGTCTAACGGTTAATTTTCTTATGCGTGTTCTATACTTATTATATAGTTTTATTAGTCTATAAGCGTTTCTTTATGCGTCACTCATGCGATCACCTATTGCGTACGTGATCTTTTCAATCATCGATTTTTGGAATTTATCCTCGGTCCGTGCGAGGCCGAGCGTGCTTTGTATAATGTCAATTAATCAATTTGAAAATAATTGTTGTTATGAGCGTTCCTGTTTCGTTCTTTAATTTTGATAACCAAATTATTTATTTTTGTGGAAAACCTCGAGTCTGGATATGTACTCTCATCAGGCTTTGCGCACGTGATTACTTGCGGGATGTTTGTGTAGTGCGTGTTCACACCAGCAGATACTCTGCTTGTATTATTTAGCGTAAAGTTTTTGTTTTTACCAACTAGTGAGTCTGCGACCTATCATTCGCGCTCACGTTTTGCGTACGTGATCACCTGTCTGCGTGTTGATGCTTACCCTATACACGCGAGATTTCATCGGTTACTCTTGAGCCTTGTTAGTGTGCATGTTCACCTGATATATATACGAGGATAATCACGTTCTTATATATTCGCTAATTTAGATAATTTACCGCTGATGTATAATTGATCTTTGATTAATTTATTTCCGCATATTTCTACTTATTCTACGTTAATTTGAACTAGCGTTATTATTTTTGCGTTTTTCCTTTCCTCTGTTTAATCGTTCATGTACTTTAGTTCATTATGCCGAAAAACACTAACCGCAAGTCTTCCAAGGAGAAGGAGACTAATTCTAGCAAACGTCGGTCGCCGCAATGACACAGAGTCGAATGATAGTATTGTACCGTTTGTGAATGAATCTGGAGAAAACCAGACTTTGGGTAGAGTCAAATTTATACTCTCACAGAGTAATAACAGATACTCAGAAGATATAATTGCGCCATACCCAATTCATATCGAATCTCTTTCCCCGTCTTTGAATATCGGTAATTTGCACCCAATGAGCATTGGTAAAATGTTATGTTCCAAATATAATTGTGTTTCTGTAATTCGCAGACTGGGAAAGAGTTTAATTTGCGTAACTTTTACCTCGATTGAGGAAGCAAGTGACTTAATTACTAATAAAAGTATCTTAACTAACGGCTTGTTTGCCTATGTCCCGAACTATAAGGTTTTTTGGACCGGTGTATCAGGGAGGTGAATCCTTCCTTGTCTGTGGATGAGATTCTTGCGGGTATCTCCTGGCCGAGCGATCCTGTAAGAATCCACTCTCTTGAAAGATTAAAGTTCCGCGACAGTTCCAGCAATGAACTGGTAGATTCGGCTTCTGTCAAGGTGATTTTTGCTATTAACCTTCTACCTCCACATATATATATCTGGAGGGTCAGATGCAGGATACTCCCTTTTATTAACAGAGTGCGGAAATGCACCAACTGTTTTAGATGGGGACACTCCTCTCTGAATTGTAGAAGCTTTAAAGCATGCGAGAGATGTAGCCTACAGCACACTACGAAGGATTGTGTTTCGGAGCCCAAATGTATAAATTGCGGGGGGGATCATCTTTCTTCCGATACCTCTTGTCCGGTTTTTATCAATCACAAGATAATCAATACGGTTATGGTATACACAAATGCCTCCTATGCTCAGGCTAAAAGAACCACTAAAGTTAGAGGCATTGATTCCTGTCTGCAAGCAATTAACACCTTCAGGAGTCATGCGTATATGATATGGAACAAGTTTGATCTGGATGGGATTCGGTTTTCTAGTGCTGGGAGTCGCCCGAGTAGAGAAAGAGTACATAGTGCTAACTCTGCTGGTTCGCGTTTCGTGTTGGATGACACTATCCGTCCCCCCTCTGTGGAGGAGCCGACCGAGACTCTTCCCAGTGGGGAACCTAATTTGATTGAGTCTAACCTTGATTCCCTTGCATGTACTTTCCTCACCTCTGATATTATTTTGCATGACTTGAGATTTCTTTACAATTCGGGTAAATCGGAAAAGCATAAAGCTTCAGCTTTGATGCATTATCTGGAGTTAATATTTCGTAAACTTAACTAATGGCCTTAAAGATTTTGCAGTGGAATTGCAGGGGTATCTTTGGGAAACTCCCTGAGTTCTCCAATTTGATTCTGGGATTTGATGTGATTTGTTTGCAGGAGACCTGGTTAGGTCCTCACTCTTATTTCTCTTTCAAGAATTTTATCGCTTTCAGGAATGACAGACCTGACGATATTAGTGGAGGTGGCACTGCCATCCTTTGTCGAGAGGATTTAGACCCTGTTGAGCTTGGGTTCAATTTTGATAATAATCCCGGTGTTGAACTGACTTGCATTTCGTTACTTTGCAAGAGGTTTTCATCCGAGAGATTGTTTATAATTTCTCTTTATAAACCACCCCACATTTGCGTGGGTGTAGAATGCTGGACCAATTTGCTGGAGTCTGTGTCTTTCGCCTTTGGTTCTAATAATATCTTGATAAGCGGCGATTTTAACACTCAGCATGAGTTGTGGGGATCTACGCGATCAAATCGTGATGGCATAGCTTTGTCCGAGGCGGTTACTGTTTCCGAGTTTGTTCTCCTTAATGATGGTACTCCTACGAGAATCTCCGTTAACCCGGAGTTTCTTAGTGCTCCCGATATTATCCTGGCCTCACAGGGGATGAGCTGCACCTGTTCTTGGACCACTTTCGATAAACCTTATGGAAGTGATCACTTCCCTATTGACATTCAGGTCAAGTTTAACCCTGATTCCCCGAGGGCTTCTGGGAGAACTAGATTGCGGGTCTCGAATTTGGACAGGGATCGCTTTGCTATCATGGTCGATGAACGGATGTCCGATTTCTCGACGGATAATTTGCCTGGTGCCTCTGTTTATGAAAATTGGAATGCTATCATAATAGATTGTGCATTACGTACTGGTGCAAGAATGATCGATTCTTCGGGATCGGTTATCTTTTTCGATCCTGGTACCGATTCATGTAAGTTCTATCGTCCAAAGTGTGGGAGAAGAATTATTAATAAACCTTGGTGGGATCGTGAATGTGAAGAGGCCAAGACACGTAGGAGAAGTGCCTTCGAGTCCCTTAGAAGAAATCTTTCCAGGGTTAGCTTGGCTCAGTATAGAAAATGTTTTGATGACTGTAAACGGATTATCCGTAAAAGAAAAAGAGAAAATTTCACTTCATTCATTGATGAGCTTGGGAAGGATTTCGACCCTAAGACCTTTTGGAACTCAATCAACGCTTTTAAGAATTCTGCTTTTTTTCGGATTACAATCCTCCATCAGTGAGTCTAGTCAGTATCTCTAGTATCCATAATTTCATTAGCGATTTCTCCCCTCCTTGGGTTCCTAATTCTTTTGAGGACATCTCCCATACACCGCACGTTTCTATATTTGATGATGAACTTAGCTTTAGCGATCTTAAATGTCTAATAATCTCTTCTGATGTCAAAAGTTCTCCGGGTCCTGACCTTATCTCTAATTTAATCCTAAGTTTACTACCGGATTCTGCATTATCCATATTGGTTAAGATATTTAATTTAATTTTAACTAATGGTTCCTTTCCGCCAAGCTGGAGGTTTTTTGATATAGTTCTCATTCCAAAGCCAAATAATAAGGGTTTCAGATCTATCTCCTTGGCCTCAAATGTTTTCAAACTTTTTGAGAAAATGATAAAAGATAGATTTGATAAGTTTGTAGAACTGGAAAATATCCTGCCAAATTGCCAGTTCGGTTTCAGGAGAGGCAAATCCTGTGATGATTGTCTGGCCTTTATCAATTTGGAAATATATAGGGCCTTTTCGAAACAGGCCATGACTGGAGCTCTTTTTCTGGACATTATGGCCGCTTACGAAAACGTTAACCCCCACATTTTGTTTAGTGTTATTAATAGCCTTAGAATGCCTGATGGTTACAAGAAATTTTTTCGCAACCTTCTTTCATCAAGATATGTCAGCTTTTTCGAATCAGGTACCTTTTATGCCAAGAGATATCTGGACAACGGGGCATTTCTCAGGGTTCGGTATTGAGCCCCATCTTATTTAACATCTTTGTGAAAGATATCCTTTTCCATATCCCGTATAACGCAGTAGCCCTACAGTATGCTGACGATATCGCCATACTTTTCTCCGACACTTGTTTGGATAGAGTCATGGCAGGTTTGAGGAGCTCTTTCGAGCAGATTTCTTCCTGGCTGGAGGGATTAGAATTAACCATTTCTCTACCCAAAACACAATTCATTGTTTTCCATCGTAAGAGATTAATTATTCCTGATCGGATTGTTCTGGATGGTGGATCTATTCCACTTAGCAGTTGTATCAGATATCTAGGATTCATCATGGATGCTGGGCTTAGATGGTGGTACCACATCAAGTCTTTAGGCGTTAGAGTCAAGATTTATATGAACATTCTAAAGTGGCTGTCTGGCAGATTCAGGGGGATCAGTCCTACCTTAGCTATTAACTAAATGCTACTATTGGTTCTATTCTCGAGTGGGGCTCTATGTGGTTCGTGAGCGCGGCGCAAACTTACCGCTCTATTATAGATCGCATGCTATGCTCATCTTATAAGATAGCTCTAAATATCCCTAAAAACTCGTCTAATCGTGTATGCTGGGCTTTCAGTGAGCAAAAATCTTTTATGAGGAGGGTCGTCTCCAAGTGTGATAAATTTATTGCCAGATCTATCCAGCTGCGTAACAATAAACTGATCAACAAGATCTCTACTTTTCGTGACCTGGTAAATAATCAACATATAGCGGCTAGAAACATTCCTTTTGTGGTTACTAAATGGCCAACGATACAACCTTTTAGAAACCACCTGTATATTTGGTACACTCATCCCCAATATTCATATATCTCCCGTTCATTTTCAATTACGCATACGATTGATACTGATATCGGTTTGCTTGTCAGGAAACATGGTAACCCTAATCTCGCTTTTATCAATCTCGTTTCTTTTCACAGGGATCATGTTTACGAGTTTGATATCTTTACGGATGGCTCTAGGAACGATTCATTGGTAGGCTGTTCCATTTTTGTTCCCTCTAAGAACATTTCTAGAATGTACAAATTAAATCGTTACACTAGTTCTTTTTCAGCTGAAGCCTTGGCCATTTCCAAATCATTGGACTTGATGTGGGAGATGTCTTGGGATCATATTAATATATGCACGGATTCTTTAAGTGTTCTAATGGCCCTGCGCAACTCTAAGCCATTCAAGTTTTGTAAACTATGTCCTTTAATAGCGGATATAAAATCCAAGCTGTATCATGCTTTTGTAAATAACAAATGTATTAGATTTACGTGGTGCCCTGCCCACATCGGCATTTTGGGGAACGAGAGAGCGGATGTGATTGCTAGGAATGCCTCAGTTTATGGGGATTTTCTATTAAATAAGATTTCTTATAGGGATGTCTCTGCCGCACTGTTAGAATCTTATAAGGCCATTGACACCGAATTTTTGCAAGAGATTGATGTCGGGTCGGGTAATTTCTAGATGGATGGTTTCTTTTTGTCAGGAATCAATGTCTCCTTTTTAGCTAAATTCTGCATTGATAGACGATGGTTGGGCGTCATTTCGCGCATCATTGTTGGATACGCCTATACTAAGGCCACGAAATATAAATTTGGTCTATGTGATTCACCCGATTGCGATTGTGGATTTGCGTCCCAGGATACCGATCACTTGTTCTGGTCATGTGAATTGTACAACAAGGAAAGAAAGGATTTTATTAATAACTTGTTTAAACTCAATCTTTTTGCACCCTTTTCAGTGGTTTATTTATTTAATAATCTTAATAGAAAAGTAATTAAAGAGATAATTAATTATTTGAACGCATGTAATTTTGATTTGTAATCTGATTGTTATGGAGCCAGCTCTCCTTTATCACATGAAAATTCTACGACCTTCTGAGATGTCGCAAGAGGGCGACTCTTTTCCTAGAGAGTTTCCCATCTATGCTTGTTAAAGAAGCGTGGTACTTGGGTTCCCACGAAGCCTGAAATCCATCTGGGGCATAGAAGAAGTAGAAGAAGAAGAAAATTGGCACTGTCGTGCGAGCCGTCGATCGGAGAGGTGCTGCCCTATCGAGACCACGGACACCCGGCTGCCAGGAGACGTATTGTAAGGCCACTGCTCAAGTACCGTATATTACAAGTAAGATCGTCACGATACCAAGGCCCTCCCGGGAGTCGCGTTGTGCCGCGAATATTATGAAATCCGCTCAGTAACGCCGAGAGAAATACCGCGGGAGAGCCTCGCGGAGGAGAGAAATATCGCGTAAGTGAATGAAATAGCCCGTCTCGGGGACTCGCGCCCGGCCGCCGACAGTCAGCGAGCGGTAGAATGCCGCGTAATTGTTATCGTCGTTTTCCGCGTTAATAGAGTCGTACATGTATTTGTTCTTTCGCGTTAATAGAGTCATTCGTGTCGTGTCGTGGGTTGTGAGCGAGATCCGGCGTACAGATACAGTGCGTGCGAATCGGGAAATTGTGAAATTGGCGAGGAGTCTTTCGCACGGGCCGGACACCGTATCGTCGTGGGGCCGTAGGGTGGGCTCCGCGTGATCGCGTCGTGGCGTGCAGGACGTCTTTTGCGTTGGGTTTTGCGGACCGAGCGAGGTATCTGGCGTAATAGCGGATGCCCTTTGCGAAGCCATTGAAAGCGAGGTAGGTGCGCGTAAAGGCGAACTACCGGTTGCGCCATTATTGTCTGTTTTGCGTAATGTATCGTTCCGCACTATTGTATTACGTTTCACGTCAATGTATCGTTCCGCGTTAATGTATATGTTCCATGTTCATGCATATCTTGCTTCGATTTAAGATACGTGGATAAATCAGCCGCGTTCCGGTACCTTTCGCGTTAGTATTCCGCGTTAGAGCATCGAGCTATGTATCTTCGCGTTAATCCGTCGTTACGTTCCGCGGGAATGTATCTTGCTCCACGTTCGCGCTAAGAGATGATCTTCACGTTGATTCGCCGTTGTATTGTTCGCATTGTAATGCGTCGTATCAAGACGTTGCGCCGTTCCCGCGGAATTCTATACCATCTGTCCTTTCTTTTTCTTTGTTAAATATACTTTCTACTGTTAATATGCTTTTATTTATTTCATGTGTGTGATTGCGCTGCGCTCCCTCTCCTCCTCTTCAGCGATCTGAACATTCAGAATTCACGCCTGAGAGATTTGGCATTTAGGCTTTAGTGTGGGATTTAGAGTAACGTGGTGCGCGTATTTGCACCTGGCGCCCATCGAGTTTTCGGATAACATCTTGGTCGAGCTACTGTCCGTTATTTGTATTAAGTTGTGGTAATTTGCGGCAGCGCCCCTTCGGCTAGCGAGACCGAAGGAAAACGGGGTAAATGTCTAGATTAAGAGGGCAGCAGGCGCCGCCTGTTTATCGACAGCTTTTTCCTCAGACACTCGTCAACGCTAGGTGGCTGTACATATATATTCTTCTTTGCCGACGGCCACCTTCTAGTTTTTACTCAGATTCTTACTTTCCTGTCTCAAGTTACGTCACGTGTATTTTTCAGTAATAAAGCTCTCTTCTTTATACGTAATTAAGTTCGACAGTTTAGTTAACTCCTTCATCACCACCTCAAACTCTGCGAGCTAGTGATATTCGTCACAATTTATTTTATTTTAATTAAATATTTTTATTTAGTATTATTACCTCTTAAATTCTTTGTGGTTAAATTGATTCTTTGTAATATTATAATTTTGTTAAAGAAAATTAAGAAGCTATTGCCACTTGGTTTGGAATAGGAAGATCCTTTAATGGGAACACAAAAATATGTACCAGTTGGATTTTATTTTTTAAAAGTACACGAAAAGAAAAATCTTACCACTGTGGTATGAGCGCCTCCTATGCATAAAAAACAGTAGCGCTGCCTTGCATCAAACGCATTTTGTCCGTTTAAGGCAAGGATAATATTCTACTTTACAGGGACAGCGTTTCGTGTCCGATAAGCAATAACTTCATATAGATATCGTGTGAAAACGGTTATGCTTGTAACGCAAAGAGTTCATGCCACCACAGGCATGAAGTAGAATATTATCGTTGCCTTAAACGGACAAATTCATGCGTTTGATGCAAGGCAGCGCTACATGCTTTTTATGCATGGGAGGCACTCATACCACAGAGGTAAGATTTTTCTCTCCGTGAGAGACATGACGTTCTTGCGTTCAAAGCAAGGCAGCTGACATGCGCTGTTGGTAAGAACTGCAACTTCCCGAGCATGCCGTTAACAGCGTACACGCATGAAGATTTCACTAATATAGTAGGGATATCTCTCGTCCTCGAAACGCGTTATTTCTTACTATAGGAGTATATATGATTTTTGCTAGTGACGTATGCGGAGAGGTTATGCGTTATAAGCATGGCTCTCCATGTCACAGAGGTAAGATTTTTCTCTTCGTGTAGTTGCACAACAATTATTTTTCAATGCAATATATATTTTTTCTTTGCAATTAGCGCAATTGAAAGATTTCACATTTTTTTTGAAATACATGTCACTTGGGTTAAGTTAGGTAACATAATTTTGTGATATAATAATTTTGTTAAGGAGAAATTAAACTACCACTTGAGTTAGATTTTTGAATTGTGACGACCACGACGATGTCCTCACGGTCTCGCCGGCCGTGAAGGAGCGCGCCGTCGCTTTATTCACTAACGATCTTACGAAAAATCAATCGCGACAAGACTCTCAGAAACCCAGATGGTAACTCGACTAAATTCCTCGAAATATTGGGCGCCAGGTGCGATTCCTCGCACCACGATCCACAAGATCGCTATTCTCTCAGGTGTGAGTTTCTTCGGGTAATCGCGGTCGGAGGAGGAGAGGGAACGTAGCACAGTGAACACACGCAAATAACAATAATACAAAAATAATGTATTTGACAGAAAAGATTACGTGAGAATAAATCAGCAAGTTGTTTCAGACTGAATCGGTGAATTACAATTTTAGAAATTACTTCAGAATAAATCGGCAGGTTTTTTTAAAATGAACCGGTAAATTACAATTTTTTTCTCAAATATTTTTCTGCGGAACGCGGGAACTATAAGATACAATAACGCGGAAATTAACCTAAGGACGCAACTTATAAGCCGCAGTTACACGACCGCAGTACACAATACGCGATTACACGAACGCAAGACACAATACCTACGCGCAACGACTTCCCAACTGCCAAATCGTTCCCAGTTGGTAGTCCCGAAATGACCATCCGCGACGTCTCGCAAATGGTCCCAAAATGGCTAGACGCGGGCCTCCCGCGAAAAGCCCCAAAGATCCAAGACCGGTGCCTCACGCCCCGGGACGTAATTGCGCGAACATTACTCCCCCGTTCTGCGACAATACGGTCCACCTCGGCGCGAAGGACACCTCGCTACATTACGCACCATGATTGCACAAAACGCTATTACACGAAACACTAAGACACGACGAAAACTACAACGAATCACACGGTGCCTGTCGGCCGCGTACGATTTTTCGGGCAGGGCGATCCCACATTACTCTGTTGGCCGGGCCCCCCGTCAGTCTTCCATTTAATAATTACTTACTCGGTAATACTCATCTGCACAAACGCGATGCTACAAAATGCTTCGCGACACAATACGCGATTCTCTAAGCATGCTTCCCGCGACTCTACGCGGCTCTCGGAAGGGCCCCGGCCGTCAGAACGATCTTACATGTACTCAAACGTGGGTTACGAGGTACTCGAGTAGTGGCCTTACAAATTCCGCAAGCTCGGCTGCCGGTCCTCTCGGGATGTCGTCCCTCGCCACGCCAACACGAGAGTGACGATCCTCTAGCCCGGCGGGATCACGTCGGGCCCGCGCCTGCGCGCGCCGTGCTTGCAAGCCCTCCTTGCCGATCAGCCCTATGCGAGCCGAGCGCCTCCCGCTTCCGACGGCGCCCCTCGTGGCTTCCTCGCCGGCGGCAGGTTTGAAAAGCCTATTCTCGAGTCCGGCTGACCGGGCCGCGACTCTGGTGCCGGTGTATGACGGCCAGGCTGGCCAGGCCATGGCTCCGTTGACCGGTAGGCAATGCTCCGTGGCGATCTCCCTCTTTCGCGATTCGGCAGGCTTCATCCCGGCGAACATCGGGGCTGATGCGCTCGCCCTGCGAGACGCTCCAAGCAACGTCGGCATATGGGCCCAATCGTGACCCGCCCGCCGGCCAACTTCTACGTAGAACGCCTCCCGTAAACTCCCTCGGCGCGACTCAAGTCGTTACAATTTCCTCCTGGCCATCTACTCGATACCTGAAATCCTCAGAAATAATATAATATACCGAATTCTAACGTTGTCGCCCCGCCTCGCTCCGGCGGAGACGACATTCCTGACGTTCTCCCCGGTCGAGCTATCGTCTGGACAGGGGACGTGACTATGTCACGTCACAGAATTTACAAAATACATTGCGTGTACTTGGCGCCTTTTTTTACCTTTTTTGAAAAAGATAATTTTGTACCGATATCACGCATTTTGTATTGTTAAGCAAGGATCGGCAAAAGAATTTTTATTTTTTATTATTTAATTATTTACAAAATTAGCAATAACAATAAATTAAATTTTTATTAAATTAGCAAATCACAAAAAATTACTAATTGCATAAAAATTAAGGTAAATCTGAAGAATAGTGGCCTCCTGACCGATTTCGTTGATCTTAGACTTAATCGATGCGTTTTTGCGTGAAACGAAAGAATCTGGCAGAAAAAAGTGTCACTCTGCCCCGCGAAGCGAGATATTAACAGTTAAAGTTGACGACTATCAGGTTATGAGACCTGTCATACCGACGAGATGTAGCGACTACGAACATGCCCTGTAGCCATATGCGCATGCTCAGTGGCCGAAAGCGCATGCAAGAGGTCACGTGACAACTGTTTGGTTGGTAAGTCAGAAGTGTAACATAATTCGAAGTGATATTCTTTCGGCGTATAGATTAGTGACGCGCTTTAAAAGTATTTAAGTCGCCGTCTAGATTGACGGAGAAAAATCCACGCGGATACCCCCTCCCCGGGGCGGGGAGGGCGGTTATGTGGGACTCTAACCCACTAAAACCCCCCCGGGTGTTTCTCTTGGCGTTAATGTGGGGAGGTTCCGGGAACTTGAGATATCTACCATGAGCCTCCCCGCGCCCTGCCCTTTCGGCAATCCCCATAGCAAGACTGACTTGTGGCGGATGGACGACACCACTTCCATCCGCCACCCCCCTTCGGGAGTGTTGCCGTAGCAACCGTGGGCGCGCGGTGCTCCCCGACTGCACACCCACCCCCTGATCGGGGAGAGGAGGGGGGTGGTAGTGGCACCACTGGATCCCCTCCCCTCTCCACGCCCTCGCTCGGAGGGTAAGCGGGAGACAGGACTCTAGAGTCCCTACCCCCACCCTCCGCGGACCAAGAGGGAGCGCTTGTGGTGGGCAGCCCTTAGGTCACCCGCCCGAGCACCCCCCGGCCCGCATTCTCCGCCGACCATGTCGGCACCTTGTAGTTACGCGATGGCGCGGGGACGGGCGTCCCGCGAGGAGAGCCTGACCCCGCGCCAACACCCACGTCTCCTCCTCCTTGCTGTATCTGCTTGTAGCGCCACCCCTCTCCCGGGACCGCTGAGGAGGGAGGGGGGTCGACGCGGTATAATGAGCTTCCCGCGCCGTTTGCTCTATTCCTCCTCTATTGAAGCGCGTCCCTTCCTTCGGAACCATGGGAGGAAGAAAGGGAGTCGACGCGGTATAGTGGACTTCCCATGCCGCCATTGCTTCCTATCAGTTGCGCCTTGGTATTCGGCGTCCAGTGACGCGTCGTCTCAGGAGAGGTTGGCGACGCGACGTCTCGTCGAGTGTGTCCCCGATGTCCCCGGCGCGTCCGCGTTTCCTCCGTTGTTGCGAGGGGGTAAGGGAATCCCTTCCCTCGTTCTTTCATCCGCTTTTTTTCGCGCCATTACTTTGCCGCAGAAGGAGACGAATGCCTTCCATTTCCCCTCCCCCTCCGGCTCCACCGCAGCTGCGATGATAGCCGAAGGAGAGAGGTCGTGCCCCACTATGTTTCGGAGGGCACGGCGCTGTTCCTCCCACGCTGGGCAGAATTCAAGCGTATGTTGCGCCGTGTCCGCCCCCTCCGAGCAGTAGAAGCACTCCGTGGTGCGCTCCTTCCCCATTATTTCGCACAGGTACTGACCAAAACATCCATGTCCGGTCAGCACCTGCGTTTATTCGCGTAGGACGGGCCGCACGGCTTCTCGTACTCTCTCTCCGTGTTGCAGCTGGGGGTCGTCCAGGTATTCCTCCCAGCTGCGGAGAAGGCATGATGGAAATATACATGGTGTGCTCAGAACTCGTAAACTACGCCCCTTTTCAACGTGATTGTCACCGAAAAACAGAGGGTGGGCAACTGTGAGAAACAAAATGATTTTAGCGTTAAAAGTTTGGCACTACTGTACTAGTAGCGTCTATCTTGCACGTGAATCACAGTGTGTATCTCGTACTCCTCTGTCGTCGTCTGTCTCTTTCAGGCAAAGTGTCTGTGTGTATTTTCAACTTCCACTTACTAGACAACGTTTGTTTAATTTTGAAAATTGATTTGAGGAGCTTGGAGAACGCAAAAATGGTGCGGTGTATTGTAAAAACACCAATACAACATGTACTTACTCCGGAAGAAGTCAGTTTCCACAAAATACCGGAAAACCAAATCATGCGTGAAGGATGGTACAAAAATATCGGAGAAGTTGTCCTTCCTTCCAATACGGTGAACGATAAGTCTTAATAATAATAAATATAATGCTAATTAATAAATTGTAGTATAATATATGTAAATGCCTATGCTTATTTGAAGTAAATTGAAGTAAATTTGAAGTAAAGGTTATGTTCATAGATCAACAAAATACATTACAATTTTTTGTTATTACAGCAAGAATTTGTTCAATGCACTTTACGCCAGAGTCATTTGTTCAGCCAAAGAGGAAGAGAACTGCGGCAGAAAAGATTTCAAAAAAGCGGAGTCTTTTGAACATCTGCTGTACCTACATTGTATCTGCTGCCATTAAATGAACAGTAAGTTAACAAGGAAAAATCAATATAGTTTTTTTTAACCATAGCTCCATATCGTTGATAATATATAGTGTTATAATATATTATTTATGAATTATTAGACGAGATATAACAATCATTTTTATTGCTCTGATATTTATTAAAATTATAAAGCTAGCAATTGTAGTCTTTCTGTAGTATGTATATGAAATTACAATAACTTTTTCCTTCTTTTAGAGCATCTCGTGAAGAAGATAATATGAAGGTGATAAGGCGGGAGTTTCATTTGGTTTGCCCATCCACGAGCACTAATACTCCGATACGATCTTCGACCCCAGTACCATCCCCCGCAGGAGTCACTGAGCACTTACAAGATTTGGATCTGTTGATGATAGACTCAACGAGTTGCCATGAAACATTAACATCAGTATCTACTAGGTATGTATTAAAATATAAGTGTACCACATTTTGAGGATATATCTTGTATTTAAGTTATTTTTTTCCACAATAAGTAATGTAATTCCTACAGTTGTGTAATATACATTTGACTCAAGTGAGCCATTTAAAGATATTTTAATTTTTTTGAAATGCAATGTGCACAGGTCTTTTCCCATATGTCATCACTATAAGTTTGGTGTACATTAATTGTAACATTATTTTCTATGTTTTTTCAGTAATCGTTGCCAGGAACCAACCAACAGTGACAACGATGTTCAGGAAGTATCCTCTATGAACTGTAGTTTTCCAACAAGGTTAGTAAAATTTATTCGTGAGGTAACACACTCGTACGCATAGATGGAAAATTTTTAACAAATTTTTCAGCAAGTCCATTTCAATGCGTTGCACAACGATTTGTTCATATCTGTTAATTCTTGTTTAGTTTTAACAATACAATAATTAAGTTTTACAGTGACAAGTTAGGAAATTCTTTAATGACCTTATATATGTACTTATTTTGTAGATCCAAAAAGAAGAAGGTAGTACTACATAAGTGTAGTACACTTTTGTTACGTCGCACAGTAAGATCGAGGAGTAAACGGTTTACTTCGAAGACAAAAATTCACGAGGCAGCATATAATAGTGAACAAGGAAGTCCACCATTGAAACGTCAACGTCGCGTCGGTGAGTGAAATACTTTACTGTACATCGCTTAATTATCATCATATGCGCTAATGGATTGAAAGTAGTCTTAATCAGTTGACAGTTGTACAAGAAAAAAATAAGCAAACATGGTCACATGTTTTTTTATTTAAGTTTACGAAAAATAATAAAAGGACAAATTAATTGAAAAATCATGAGGTTTTGACATGATTTCTCATGTTTTTACCTTCAGCATGGCATGCTTCATACTCTATGAGATTAACAATCATATCTTAATTACGTAAAAATGTTTTCAGATATATGGACGAAAACATTATCAGCAATGTTTCTGGCAGCACGGCAAGCAAAGAAGAGGATCCACATAAGACCATAACGTGGTTGAAAGCTGACTTGAAACATCACAGGTTTCTAGACGAATTTCATACAAGTTCGGTAGAAAATGTATGCAGGAATTGAACAGTCTTAAAATAAAAAATAAATCACTGACATTGCAACTAGCAAAGCGGGAACAGTACGTAAAGACCATTCTTGCTGAAAATATCCAACTAAAGACGTCCATTGCCGAACTTAACGAACAATTAGAAGCGGCGAAACGCGAGAAAGAAGCGGCTCTAACAGTACGTGTTTCTGAAAAGATGAAAGCGGTACTGAACCCCTATTTTACAGAGGGACAAATTCGGTGTTTATTGGAAAATAAAAAATGGATCAGGTGGTCAGTTGATGACTACGCTTCTGCAATTTCATTTCGAAGTATTAGCCCTAAAGCATACCGGTACTTCCGTTTGAAATTACGTTTCCCTCTGCCATCGCTGTCGTCGTTAAGAAGATGGGCACTAAAGAAGTTCGATATCCGCGAAGGTTTTCTAATGGACGTTTTAGCAATAATGAAGAATAAAGCCGTAGATTTGAATGATATGGAAAATATTTCCGTACTTACTTTTGACGAAATGGCATTATCTGATGAAGTTTGCTTTGATTCAAAATTAGAAAAGTTGGTAGGGCCATGCTCCAAAGTTCAAGTAATTATGATTCGTGGATTATTTGGAAACTGGAAGCAGCCAATTTATTATAAATTTGACCAACCAATGAGGAAAGACATTCTAATGACTGCATTAACTCTTGTATATACTTCTGGTTATGAAGTAGTAGCGTGTACATCGGATATGGGAAACAAGGGAGTATGGGGAGAACTTGAGATCACTCCTGAAAAACACTATTTTCAACACCCGATAATCCCAGACGGTAAAGTATTTGTATTTGCCGATGTTCCTCACTTTCTAAAGCTGTTGAGAAACTGGTTTGTAGATGACGTTTTCACACTGCACAATTGCACAAATAAGTTCACTGTCAAAGTTTATGAGGAAATCGTAAAAATGGGCAACGGCGGAGATCTTCGCGTAGCTCATAAAATAACACAACCACTTCTTGATGCCCGACAAAACTTACGACAATCAGTGCATCCGGCAGCAAAACTGTGGTCCCATACTGCTGCGAAGGCCATCAAATGGGTCGGTAATCAGAAGCTTTTAAGCGAGGGTGAATACATGAAATACTCTGACTTTGTCATGGCCGTTAATAATTGGTTCGATGTGCATAATTTACAAACCAAATATGGTGCACACCCAGGCGTACTAACAGCTATGGCGTAGATCTGAAAAATCAGGAACAAGCACTAGCTGTAATGACTTTGCATACGGAAAATATGCGAGTGGGCTGTCGAACATTGCTAATGCCATTTCAAAAAAGCATTCTTATCAGCAATGCCTCTTTACGAGCATTGTATGATTATTTGTCAATGAAGTTCCCGCAAGACTTCCAGTATATAATAACACGCCGGCTCCAGCAAGATATATTGGAAAACTTTTTTTCGTACATTAGAGGAATGGGTGCAATTAATGACAGTCCCTCTGGGTATGACTTTCGATATCGACTTTGTTGGTACATTCTTGGCAAACATTCCCAAGCTCTGTTTACCATGAACAGAAACACCGAAGAAGATTTAAATGCAAGCTGTATGTCTTTGTCAACTGCTGATACTTCTCTTACAACAACGAAGATTACATCCCGCTCCGTACAATCGACTGGAAAGTCTTTGACTCCAAGTTCAGTAATCAGACTTCACGCACCGAACTTCACAGATGGGAATGTTGTTGAGAACACTTCTAAATATGACGATAATAACCTTCAAGAAGAAATAATTTTAACAGAGGAGTTATTCAACAATATTATAAATATAACATCCGAAGACATATTAGACGATTCCGCCCGTGACGAAGGTGACAATTGTACAGAAGACAACTTCGACGTAACGGAACAAACTGTAGAAATAGAAATTGAAGACTGCAACGAATTATGGAAATTCATGCAAAATAGCTTCCACTCATTGTCACACGAAGAGGAGAAACCGCACGGCTGTGCCAACAGCTCGGACATAGTCTAAATGGCAGGACTGCAATACGTTGCGGGGTATGTAGCCCATCGATTCAGGTCGAAGTACCAATTTCTAGGAGAGGCCACTGGCAATTACACTTACAATTCTAGCCACGATGAATGTGACTGGGTCCAAACAGTCTCGAAAGGGTACCTCATCATTCCGTCAGAGGAATTGATGAAGCTTAGTAAAGTTGTGGAGGATTGTTTTGTAGCTTTTCATGGGGACAGTTTCTTAAAAGAAGAGTATGTCGTCAGAAAAGTGGTCACTCTTGTTAAGAGCTCTGGATACAACGCCAATTGGGTACCTGAGGAGGTGTTACAATGCCTTGTTAGAACTCGCACATACATTTGAGTTAAAGAAATTGGCAAAAAGACACACGCAAGAAAGGAAAAAAAAGAAAAGATAAAAAATTGAAAAAAATGAACGTTCTTCCGACAAGAAAAAAATGTACATAAATATAAGAAACTTGTTATGTTTTATATGATTGTCGCCTTGTCTTTGTGTGTATATTTTAAATTAAATACATTATATATTAAATAAACATTAACCTTCTGTCAACTTTACTCTTAGAGATACCTTTTATTAATCCTTAACTCCTGCAAGTTCATTAATATACCTCGACCTGGTGGCAAATAGATAACTTGGCAGTTATGTGACAGTCGATATGCAATATTTTTGGCAGCTTTTGCTGATAGACAAATTTTTTGCGCATCACATTCTAGACTGACAATATTTATTTTCTTATCAACTTGTTCCAACTCAACAGCTGCAGTGAATTTGGTCTGAACTTAGAAAAGAATGATTTTTTATTTAGTAAATATAAAAGAAAGTACTAGAAGCCAGTTTATCGCATTGATTAAGTTATCTTATAATTAGTTGTAAGTAAAGAATTATTTAAAAAGTATTATTAATTATATAAATTAATCACAAAACAATCGTAAGAACAAGTAAATAAAAAAAATTTAACGTACATATGTAATATGAATAATGCAAGCCTATACATTCGAAGAAGAAGCTACCGAGACATTGTGGATCAGCTATGATAAATAATTTACAATGTCTTTAATAAACAATAGTCTTTATTTAAAAAAATATATATATATGAAAAATTAATCGACAGTATATTAAAATAAATCTTTTTTTTCTGTTTTTTTTACTTTTATTATTATATAAATTTATTGCATATTATATTTATTACTGTTACGAATAATGGCCAAATATTTTAGTTTTAATTCAAAAAACATCTTATCTTTATTTTACGCGAAACCACAAATCCTGTGAATTCTGCATCATAACAATACAAAATACCCACTATTTTAGGGATATTTTGTTGATGGAAGCCTGTGTTTTTCGGCGACAAGAAAAGAGAGAGCCGGGAGATTTTAGAAAAAGACAGACCAATACTGAGCACACCATGTTATATTTCCACCATGGGAGGAGGGTCTCTCTGGCTTGCAGCCTCAGCGCGGTTCTTATTTGCGGGGTGAGTTTAGTGAGAGAGGGATCCCTCTCTTCTCCTTGATGTCCATCGATTTCAATGACCTTGATATATATTGTCAAGGTCATGACCCCTTCAGAAGGTTTTAGCCGTCGCTCGTTATTCGTTAAAAAGTTATTAACAAAAAAAGTTTCGAAAATATAGCAGTTTTTTTAGGTATTGAGAGGCATAAACAACTAATTACGTCTTTTTTTTTTCAAGTAGAGAATATTTTATTTTGCGAGAAAGTCGCTGCTTTACCAAAACACAACATTTAAAGCAGTAAATTGTTGATAAATTGAAGAATTTTCGTATTATATTGTACTATATATACGTATTATCCGTGTATATAGTAAATAATATATCCTATTATATATACAGTTGTTCAACTCACTAAATTTCTTTCCGAGCATTCAAAAGTCCTTGAGGCCATCTCGGGTCCGTCTACTACTTCGACCAAATCGAAATCCGCGTCGATCTCGTCGTTCGTGATTCATACAGCAGACTGCCCTGTCTGTAAAGAGCAACATTACGTATCAAAACGTTCTCGGTTTCTCAAACTTTCGTCAAAGGAGAGACTATCTACTGTTCGCGATTTGAAAGTATGTCTTAATTGCCTTCGCTCGGGACTTGGCATGAAGAATTGTCCTTCCGCGTGGACATGTCGATCCTGCGGATTGAAGCACTATACGCTCTTGCATTTCGAGCAGAGCTCTAGTTCCACTCCTACGGCCGGACCGGTAATCGCGACTCCTGCCGCCCAGGATACCGCGACTGTTCTTAAACCGGAAGATAAACCGCTCGTGACGATGACTAGTTTTGCCAATAGCGTCGTACTGTTGTCGACCGTCCGAGCAGAGGTGATAGATTCACACGGCAACGCGTTTTCTATTCGCATATTGTTAGATAGCGTGAGCCAGGCCAATTTTATTACCGAAGGCTGCCTTCGGGGAGGCGGCTTTCGTTGGACCAAGCACCTCTACGGTGTTCGCGGTAGACGAAGCTAAGGTAACCACCACGAAGGGCCTTACGTCTTTTATAATCCGTGCACGCGGTCGCGACGATATTCGTTTTCCAATCAAGGCCACGGTTCTCCTGCGCATTACATCGCCGTTGCCTAATAGTAAGGTCGCAGTCCAATCGTGGAATCACTTACAGGGATTGTCGCTTGCGGATCCCGGGTATTATTTGCCCGGCAATATTGATATTATACTGGGAGCAGAATCGTTTGTCTCAGTATTGCGTGATGGTCGTCATGAAGGGGGAGATGGGGAACCCGGACGCCTTCAACACAGTATTTGGCTGGGTCTTAACGGGCGCGGTATCTCCGTCGTTACAAGTAGCACCCCTGCACTCGTTCGCTGCGCTCTCGAGTTGATCGAGACCGCAGTGGGTCAATTTTGGCAATTGGAAGAAATACCAGAACACACTTCTTGTTCGGAAGAAGATCGTCGATGTAAGGAGATCTTCGCAGAGACTACTTATCGTGACCACTTGGGTGGCTTCGTAGTTTCGTACCCCTTTGCGTCGGATCCTCCTATATTCGTCGACTCGCGTTCTGTAGCTGTTAGTCGTCTCCGTGCGCTCGAGCGCCGATTCAAATCAAATCCCGAATTTAGAATTAGTTACAATAATTTCATGCAAGACTATCTCGATAGCGGTCATATGGAATTAATTAGTAATCCATTCCCGTCGGATGGTTACATTTATTATTTGCCTCACCATGGCGTGTACAAGCTAGATAGCACTACCACCAAGTTGCGGGTAGTGTTTAACGCCTCGTCGAGGTGCTCAAACGGTCTATCAATAAACGACACATTACTTGAGTCGATCGAGGATCAATCACTTAAAGTCTTAGGCCTTTGTTGGCAATCGCAATCCGATAGCTTCGGATTTCAAATCAATCCTTCGGATTGCAAATGTACTAAACGCATCATATTGTCGGAGGTAGCGCGTATTTTCAACCCCTTGGGATTCCTGGCTCTACTCATGTTTACTGCAAAATGTCTAATACAACACTTGTTGGATGCTGAAGTTGGAGTGGGATGACGAGCCTCCGACAGATATCTGTCGCAGTTGGGAACGCTATCGAACTGAGTTCGTCGCGTTGGCTTCCTTTCGCGTTCCTCGCGTTTGATACGCGCGATGTAGTTCGTTGTGAGCATCATGGCTTTTGCGATGCCAGTGAGCTGGGTTACGGAGCCGTAATTTACTTACGTTTTGTTGCGCGAAATGATGTAGTAATCCGCTTACTCTGCGCTAAATCTAAGGTAGCACCGCTTCGGTCTATTACAATACCTCATTTGGAGCTTTGTGCAGCTCTCCTTCTCTCAAAGTTGATCGCGTACGTTTGTCAAATCTTTCAGGGACATCTTAGCATTGATGTCAAATATGCCTCGTCAGATTCCGAGGTTGCCCTCGCCTGGATTCGCTCGTCTCCACATCGGTGGAAGACGTTTGTTCGCAACCGCGTTGCCCGCATTCAGGACAACGTACGGGTCTCAGCTTGGGGCCACGTCGATACTGACAATGAGTCCAATCCGGCGGATCATTGCTCCCGTGGACTTTTTCCCCCACGATTTAGTGACTGATTCGATTTGGTGGACTGGCCCTGCGTGGCTCATTGACTTTGAACCCACTCTAACAACGATATCGGAAGTTGAGGATCTTCCTGATGAGGAAGAGAAATCTCGCGCCTTTGTCATCATAATTCCTGCTGATGTCTTAAACTCTGCTACTATTGTGGATTCACTTTTCTCGATCGCTTTTCTTCGTTAGATAAACTCATTAGAGTATTCGCTTATTGTCTACGCTTCGTTAATAGACTTAAATCGAATTTGCTCGATAGAACTCTCGTTGTAGATCAAATCGAATTCTACTTGACCTTGTTTTTTCTCGTTAAATTCGTTCAATCTTGTTGTTTTGCAGAGGATATCAAAAGATTAAAACGCAATCAAAATTGCTCCAAACCTCTGCGAAAACTCGCCCCCTTCTTGGATACACGCGGAGTCCTCAGGGTGGGCGGTAAACTAACACATTCCGCAATCTCGTATAAAGCCAAGCACACAGCATTGTTACCTAGTAAACATTGGCTCACGAAACTTATAATAGAGCGCACCCATCGTCTACACTTACATCCGGGGCGTCGAGCGCTACATTATTTTTTGTCACAAAGCTTCTGGATTCTGGGGGCCCATCAGGCTATTAAACATTGTTTGTTGCGCTGCTATTAATGCTTCTGGGCGAATTCGCGTTTTATGCAACCGCCCATGGCGGATCTGTCACTAGATCGAGTACGTCAGGCTAAGCCCTTTTCAATCGCTGGAGTCGACTATGCGGGGCCATTTCTAATATACAATCGTCGTTCTCGCGGAGCAACCCCGTTCAAGGTCTACGTATGCCTTTTCGTTTGCTTCGCTACAAAAACAGTTCACTTAGAACTCGCATTTTTTTGTCCACAGAATCGTTTTTGTCGACTCTGAGGCGCTTCATCGCTAGGCGCGGCCACTGTTCGCTGATATGTAGCGACTGCGGTACCAATTTTGTTGAAGCTCAGCGAGAGCTCGTTAATTGCATGCAAGCCTCGGAGCAGGAACAAATTCAATAGTCGTTTAACCCTCCCTTTGCGCCTCATTTCGGTGGCCTTTGGGAAGCGGGGGTCAAGTCGATGGAGACCAATCTAAAACGCGTGATGGGAGTGCAGATTCTCACCGTCAAGGAATTTAGCACACTTATAACGCAGATAGAAGCCATCCTCAACTCCAGGTCCCTATGCCCTACTAGTTCCGATTCTAACGACCTCGGAGTACTCTCCCGGGACACTTCCTTACCTTAGAACCCCACGTGACTGTTCCGTATCCTGATCTAGATTCGGTACCGATAAATAGACTTGATCGATGGCAACTGGTTTAACACATGCACCAACAATTTTGGAAGCGTTGGCATGACGAGTATTTGCACACTCTGCAGCAACGACCAAAGTGGTTAAAATCGTCGTCTAATACGGTGCAAAAGGACACGTTGGTCTTATTAAAGAACGAAAACGCCCTTCCCTTACAGTGGAGACGAAGGCGAATCGTAGAGCTACACCCGGGTCGTGACGGTATCTCTCGGGTCGCCACAGTGAGGACAGTCCCTTGCCAATGGACAATTCATCGGATGGGTTTAGACCCATGGTATTAGACGACGATTTTAATCACTTTGGTCGTTGCTGCAAAGTGTGCAAATACTCGTCAATACTAATCAAGCTTAGAAAAAAACTTTGTATTTTGGTGGGCGGTATGTTTGGCGCTCGCCTCTGTATATAGTAGGTGTTAGTTTCAGTATATTTCATTAGTCGGTAGTATTATTTGCGTTAATATTCTCATTCGGTAGTCATTTCGCGTACTTGCCATTGGGCTTTACCATGAGCTGGCAATGCTCTTTACTCGGCACATTACCAATAAATCAATATTTTTAGTGACTCGCGCGAAACGTCGGCAGATCGCAATCGGATTGTGTTATCGATATTTTCGCGACTCACTAATCGGTGCTGCCATCGTACACCCCACGAGGACACCCGTCATGGAAGGGAAGAGCAAGTCCTGCGACACGAGTTGCAGGACTTGCTCGTCACTCATCAAAACAAAGTCTCGGGGTGCACACCTCTACACGTGCACACTCGAACCTCCGGAGGCCATTATAGTGCTCGCTCCTTCGGGATTGCGATCTCTGCCTGATCTTGCCTGCTTGTGTTCGTCTGCCTTGCCTGCTTTGCTTGCTTGCGTCTGCTTTGCCTGCTTGCGCCTGCCTTTACGAGCTTCGCCTAGAGAAGGACGAATCCCTTCAGGAAACGACGGCCGACCGAATGGTGAGTCGCTATTTTGCTTTAATTTGCATTGAGGAGACGCAAACACTCCTCCTCTGGTCTTTTGAGTCACTTCTTAGCAATTTAGCAAATGAGGGAACGTACACACACCCCTTTTCAGGGTATACATAAATTAATAATTTAATATCAGGTGTTTAGGATTTGTGTGAAGATGTCTGGGACACCATTAGCAGAAGAGTCGACGGCTCACCGGGACACTCAAATAACGCACTCCCGAGCTTGGCTTAAACAGCAGTATATTTCAACAAAGAGCTTTATACAGTTTGAATCGGATTGCTCCAACGGGCCAACGACCCGGGCAATAAGGGCAACCGGAACACGAGTACCGAACGGAGATCTTCAGGCGTGGTTTGAATCGAACGGAGATCCTGAGCGCGCGATCAAGGGAGTTCTTGAGCGCGCTATAGCGTGGACGCACGACGCGTCGCTGAGATCAAGCCTTGAGACCTTTGAGGAGAGCCATTCCACTTGCGCCCAGCTCGCTCTCAAATTACGGAAGGCCGGTTTCGTTTGACGATAGTTCGTCGGCACGTATACGCGTTACTGTTCGGACACAGTCCCGATCGGCGTGTTGGCTTAGATAGGTCTGTCTCAGAGGGCCGTTGAGCTTGAATTGAACTCGCCTGATCTTCGCATAACACGCGAGAAACCGAATTCGGCAGCGGCGCCGGTATGCGGAAGCATGGATCGGCGCGTGATCCTATTGTCGGTGCCACGGGAACACGTGATAGCCGTACACGCTGTTGTCATACGCAAACGTTTGAATAGAACTTACATTCCGGAGTAACGACGAATCCGGAACATCAGGGTATATATTAATTAATAATATAATATCAGGGAAAGTTATGTTTGAACTTGTTACCGTAATTTGTTACTCATTGAAAAAGTAACTCAACGTTACCGTATATAACTCGTTATTCTTATTGAAAGAAGTAACTTGTTACCGTTACTCGTTGAAAGAAGTAACTCATCGTTACCGTAACTCGTTATTCTTGTTGAAAAAAGTAACTCGTTATTGTTACTCGTTACCTATTGAAAAAAGTAACTTATTATCGTTATTGTTATTTAAGAAGTGATGAGTTGTTACAAGTTTCGTAAAATTTGACGTAGAACTACGTCTTTGTCAACAGTAAGTAGGGGTAACATATTGGGAGCACAGATGCAACAAAAACATGTCACACTTTGAACGTTTATATCTTCGAAACTAATAATCGTAGAGTAATGATTAATACGTCATTAGATAGCTTATAATCCCATTTTCTCTTGAAAGTCTTAAAAAGTTTCCTAAATGAGGAAGCCAAACAATTATATTTTAATTCTGTACACTTTATACACGTTTTTATATTTACATTAAACAGATAGAGACAGAATAATTGGATTACATGAAAAAAAGCTCATAAACGAATCAAAGAATTTTCTGAGATATTTCAAATTTTGTCAATGGTATTCTTTTAATATAAAATATGGGTAATTGTGTACATGGAGGGGGTCTATATATTTCGACATATATATTAGTCATTTATGCCTTTTAATACTCAAAATAACTGCTACATTTCTCAAATTTGTTAATAACTTCTGAATAAACAACGAGCGCGGGCTAAAACCTTCTGAAGATCACTCAGGAGGATGACCTTGACAACGTACTAAAATATCAAGGTCATCCAAGGTGACCCGCTCCATGTACACAATTACCAAAATATGAAATATTTCGTAACGTATTGATTTTTCGATGACTTTACCTCGATACTTTTATACATAGAATAATGAAAGGAATCAATTTTTGTAAAAAGAAAACATTATTTTAAAAACATTGATTGCATTTTGTAGACGCATTCAATTTGCAAACTGCAAATTATAAAAATTAATATTATTATTCGATTCTTTTCACTATTCTGTGTATAAAAGTATCAAGGTAAAGTCATCGAAAAGTGAACACTTTACGAAATATTTCATATTTTCCTCTTCTAAAAAGGGCATGTCATAGGTATTGTTGTCGTTTTTCCGCGATGCCGATTGGTTCTCTCGTTGCGCTTACTTCATGAGCGACTATCATGGCATATTTTGACAGTTGTGTATAATAGGATTAATAGTGTAATAGTAATAGTGAAATATTAAAGATAAATAGCGCGCGCGTAGCGCGCATCTATAATGTCTAGTATATTAAAAATATCATGATATAATTTGAAATATCAAAAAATTCTTAATAAAAGGGAACTTTATTACAGTGTAAAAAATCATATAATTTTATTTAAAAAAATAGAATTTTATATGACGATGATTTTATGTGACCTGAAAAAATTAATTTTTCAAAAATTGACTTTACCATTATTTGTCCTTTTCCAAGTCATACAACTTTTGTCTGAAACATTTTTTCCTAAAACTACATGAGATATCGATATTTAATTGTTCAAATTACTTCCAAAACTTTTTTATTTTTGATTGTAGAAAAAATGCTTTAGACAAAAGTTGTTTGGTTTAAAAAGAGAACATATAATTCTTACGTGAGTTATGTCGTAGATGTTGTTTTTAAGAAATTTTAAAGGCGACTAATTTCTTAAATAACTTAATTTTGCCTTTGAGAGAAAAGTTGTAGATCTCGTCGAGACGTTTTCGAAACACTATAATAAATCTTTTTTTCGTTAAAGGTTTCCTGAGATATTTTAAATTTGTCATGATATTTTTGTAATATAAAATATGAAATACCTCGTTAGTCTTTAAAGTATTCATCTTTCAACTACTTTACCTTGACACTTTTGTATATAAAATAATAAAAGAAAGCGTATAACAATACAATTAATTTTTGCAATTTTGCAACATTGAATGCGTTTACAAAATGCAATAAAATTTTTTAACAGCTAATTAATTTACAAACGGCCAATTTCGTGCTATTACCAAATGTTAGAAAAATATTTAATACATTCAATAATAATAGTATACAATACAGACTTGTTTACGTTTCGTGCCTTACTTGGCCTTCTTCAGAACAATAAAAAAATTATAAAGAAAAACGCATTATAATATATCGCATTAGTCTACGAACAAAACGAATCAATTCAATCCAACGCCACGATTTTCATTAATACGGTCTCACCCAAGTAATTGGACAGTTATATTGAAGTCAAAAGTATAAAGCAAAATTATTCGTCAATCTACACGCAGAATCGGTCGTTTCCTTCGCTGCATGACACTTATGCGCCCATGAAACCCACCCATGAATAGATGTAAGATCCTTTGTCGCCAGACCATCTTAGTGACAACTATATTAGAGTTAGAACTTACATAAGAACCAAAACGAAAATTCCAACCAAACCAAATTTTTTAAAATAATTTTTTCTGTTCTTTTTTTTACAACAATTAATTTTTTTCATTACCTACGTATAAAAGTATTAAGGTAAAGTCATCGAAAAGTGAATTATTACTTTACAAAATATTTTATATTTAATATTAAAAATATTATAACAAAATTTAAAATACTTCAGGAAATCCTTAACGAACGAGAGCTTTATTATAGTGTTTTGAAAAAGTCTCGACGAGCTCTACAACTTTTATCTTAAGGAAAAAAATCAAATTTTTAAGAAATTAATCGCCCTTAAAATTTCTTGAAAACGACGACATCTACGATATGACTCATGTAAGAATCATATGTCCACCTTCAAACCAAACAACTTTTGTCTGAAGCATTTTTTTCTAAACTATAAATAAGAAGGTTATTGGGGGGGGGGGAAGACTATGGTAATATAAATACGGTGCCAAAATTCAATGTATGTAATTTAATTTAAATTATAATTAACATCGATTCTATTAGCAAAAGAGCTAAACTGCTGTTATGCCAGATATTATATTCACAAAACTCGCCAGCAAACTAGATTAAACGCCTGTCTGTCGCACGACTCTGTATAAAAAGTAAAAGTAAAGAAGAGGGAAGAACGTAGCAGCTTTCTTTGTAAGATATTGTAAATAACGATTTATTAACGAAATTGACAAATTCTTAAGTACTTCTCTCTCCCTCTCTCTCTCTGTCCTTCCCCCTCCGTCATCTCTCTCTCTCTCTTCTCTCTCTCTCTCTCTCTCTCTCTCTCTCTCTCTCTCTTTCTCTCTCTCTCTCTTTTTTTCTCTCTACATATGTATATGTATATACATATAATTTTTTAAACGACATTATGCTATTATTTTTACCAAAAGTAACGGTAACGCGTAAAAAGGAAACACTAACGTAATATTTTTATTAAAAAAGTACTTTTAATTTTAATAAAGTATTTTTATAAAGTAACATTTTTGTTTATAATAAAAATTATAATGTATCTATTATATATGGAGAAGTAAAAGTCATAGTGGTGTAAGTCAAATTTTTTTAAATTTTTTCTCGTGTGCATAGATGCAATCTATACAATATATAAATTGCATCTATTATCACTTGTCATAAACTCCAGTATGCTGAGCGAGCCCGATTTTTCTCTCCTTCTTAACTCCTCCTTTGTAAGTCTTCCCTTTCCTCTTTTTTCTTCTTTTGGTGTGGCAAAAATTTCTTTATCCGTTTTCTCACTGCATGAACTATCCGAAACTGTAGCCGGATTCTCATCTTTATTCTTTATTGCTGCCTTCTCACTCTCGCCTGTTTCTCCCTCCATCCTGTGCGCTCCGCGTGCACGCTCTCCTTCCAGCCAATCTTCTTAACCACTACCTTTATGCCTAGACCGTTCCGTCTAGTGTCTAGTGTCTACCTACTCTATGCGTGACGCAAATCTCGCTCCCTTTTGGAACGCACAGCGATTTTCTCCCGCCTTCTCTCACCTAACCTCTCCTCTCTCTAAAATATTTAGCGCTTTTTTCCTTCACTAATTAATATTTCCCTGCTGCATCTATTATCCTATCCTAAATTTAAGCTTCTCTTCCTACCTTTCTATCGGTTTATCGCCTACCTCGTATCCTATTTCCCTCTAAACTCTCGCCTAATTTATCCGCAACTCTCACACGCATGCACAACACACTCCTTCCACTAACCAAGTCCAGATTAGTAGGTTTCAATTTTATAGGATTATGTGAAACATGGTTAGAGGAAAAGAGATGGGATAGAATTAAGGGTAGATTGCCTGAAACGCACATTTAGAAAAACATTAACGCTGTAAAGGAAAAAAGGAAGGGTAGGGCGAAGGGAGGATTACTAATAGGTATTAGAAAAGGCTGGATGGCGGAAGTGGAGAATTACGAAAGTATAATGATTACAGAAAGAATTGCGCGAACGAGAATAGTAAAAGAGGAAAAAGATCTAAATATTTTTACAGTATATAATGTAGGAGCAAAGAAAGATATTGAAGAGATAATGGCAAAAAGCAAACAGAGCAATGCGAAGGATGCGAAGGAGAGGATATTATTGTAGGAGGTGATTTTAATATTAGAATAGGAAACTTAGGAGGTTGTAGGGAGGAGGAGTATGACTTTGAAAAGGAGAGTAAAGATAAAGTTATAGGAGATGGCGGCAAAAGTTTTGTGGATATGATAAATGAAAAAAGATAGTATTTTTTGAATGGATGTACAGAGGGGGATTGGGAGGGGGAATATACGTATGTGGGTGCGAGAGGGTGCTCGGTAATTGATTATGCAATTGTAAACGATAGTGCGCAAGAGCGAGTGTTGGAATTTAGAATAGAGGACAGGGTGGACTCGGATCATTTGCCTCTGACCTTGTTACTGGAGAAAGAGGAGAATACGAGACAAACGGAGGGGTGTACAGAAGAGGAAGAAGAGGAACGGAATATGTCAAAGAAGATCATAGTTTGGAACGAAGAGGCAAGGCAATTATACAGGGAGAGGACGGAGGTATGGAATGAAACCGAGGACCAGGAAATGGAGTCGGTGGATAGGAAATGGGAGAAAATTAAAAACGGGATCCTTGGAGCCTTGAGTGTATAAGGAAATTAAGTTAAAGAAGAGAAGAAAAATAGGGCACAAAGATTGGTGGGATAGGAGTTGTACCAGAAAGAAGAGGGAGGTGAAAAGAAAGTACAGAAGGTGGAAATGTGGAAAAGGAAGTAAGGAAGACTATTTGGAAGAAAAGAAATGCCCGAAGGGGTGGTTAGAGAGCAAAAGGATGGAGAAGAGAGTGAGGAAAGAAGAGGAATTAAGAAAACTGAAGAACGAAAAGAAAATTTGGAACTATATAAACAGTCGAAAAAAAAAGAAAGAATGGAAAAAGAATAATATCCCGAAAGAGAACTGGAGAAGTTATTTCATGGAGCTGTTAGGTGGGACCGAGATGGTAGGAAGGGAAGAGGCGTTGGAGATGCGTGACATGGGAACAGAAGAAAGAAATGAAGAGCAGGTTCAAGATACAGATAGAAAGCTGCAAGAAGAGGAGATAGTGAGGGCAGTCAGGAACATGAAGCTAGGCAAAGCTGCAGGTGTCGATGGAATCCCAATGGAAGCATGGTTGTATGGTGGCGCAGCGGTAAGAGGAGGTCTAATTGATCTGTTGAAGCTCATTTGGAAGGAAAGTAAAATTCCGACCGAATGGCGAACAAGCATAGTTGTCCCCCTATATAAAAGAGGGGATAAAGAGAGAACAGACAACTACAGAGGGATCTCGCTGCTGTGCACTGCATACAAGGTATATGCGGAAATTCTAAGGAACAGATTGAAGGAAATAATGGAGAGGAAAGGGATGATACTTGACAGCCAAGCCGGCTTTAGGAAAGGGAGGTCCACGATGGATAATATATTTATCTTGAACCATATAGTGCAAAGGGAGAAGGAGAAAGGTACGGCAATTGGGAAAGACAAGATTTTCGCAATGTTTGTGGATCTAAGGGCAGCATTCGACAACGTTGACAGAGAAATTTTATGGAAGATAATGGAAGAGAAAGGAATGGATCGCAGTTTAATAAACAGGATAAAAAAAATCTACAAAGAGACGGAGGTGACAATAAGGACGATGGATGGGTTCACAAGATGCTTCAAGACGAAGAAAGGTGTAAGGCAAGGCTGTGTGATGAGTCCCGCCCTGTTCAATCTATACAATGCGGTGCAACCCGATTTCCCTCGGTCTCGCTGGCCGAGGGGGCGCGGCTGCAAATTAATCCGCGGACCACCGGACGATAGCTCCAAGGGGATAACAAAGTCACTTCTCTTACCGAAATTCCCGTATCTTAGATCTTGGGCGATACCATTTGATTGGGCGCCAGGTGCGATTATAGACGCGCACCACGTCTCGATAACGTTCTCCTCCTTAATCTCGCCACAAGCTCAGGGCGTAGCTCCGCGTGAAAGGGATGAAGGGGGAGAAGGAGCGTGACGCAAGCAACACAGAAATAAAGCCCGACGATAAACAATATTAATTAGATATATTTCATTCAATAAACACAAACGAACAAATCGTATCGGGAAACCAGGGCCGGATCTCGCTCAAATGGCCGGTATTACCGCGGTACTCGGATCGGCCGTTACCGCACGCGCGAAGTGCGTGGTGTTCACGCTCGCAAGGCTCCCTTCGCGAGCGAAGCTTTCAATTCTAAGCGCGACCCCGCGATAACGCCAATCTGCCCACGTCTTACTCTCCGGATCCCGAACGCTTGGCGATTCTTACACGCCCAACGCAAACGATTCTCATACACTCGACAATTCTCACACGCACGACACAATGTATGCAACGCCCGAGAATGGCGCGCTCGCGATTCCTAGGCGAGCAAACGCGACGATATTTGCCCGCACACACGGCGCAAGATATCCGCGAGGCTCGCGATACACCTCAACGCACCCCAAGGTGCCCGGCGCGGTCCCTCCCGACACGCACACGGGACTTCCGTACGCGAAACGCGACAATAACGCGACAATGATACGCAAAAGGAGCCCGGCGCGGTCCCTCCCGACACGCACACGGGACTTCCGTACGCGACACGCGACAATATACCGTAATACGCAACACTAAACACAATATGCACCGGAGCGTGCCGCCCGCGGCACACCTCCGTCCACGATTCACAAGACGCACACGACGCTATACGCGAATTGACTGCCGATCACACGCAAGCTTTCGAGTAGGGCTTTTACTGCTTCTGGCTACGATCTCGGCCGGCCACGTGCCCGCGATCCCGACCAACAGCCGCGATAATCTTCCCGGCATCCACAACGGCGGGAGCCGGTAGCTAAGTACGACACGTAATCAGGCCGATCCACACGGTAATCTACTCGATATACGCCTTTCCGACACCGTGTCGCGACCGAGACCGAGCCCTCAATGAATAGGCAGCACCGGAGTGGAGATCTTACAATCTGGCTGCTCGCTGCTGCTCGGCGGCGTCGGGGCGCTCCTCCAGGGGTGGCTCCTCGTCCGCGGCTAGATCGACAGTGAGGAGCGGTCGGTTCGGCGGGACCACGCCGGACCCCCGCACTTGCGTCCTCAAGCTCGCGGTTCTTCCGCCCCGCCGATTGGTTGTGTGTGTCGCCCTGATCGCGACGTTGCAGACGATTTCCGCCATTTTCCCGCGGCCCGTTTAACTTGGCCGCTGGTTGCGCGCGGGCCCCTCGCGGTTTTCCGCCCGGCTGGCCAGGCCGTGGCGGCGCCGCTCGGCCCTTGGGGCGCCGTCGGGTGAGTGTGTGGGTCGTCCACCCGCGCTGCAGTCGCGGTGGCGCACCCGTGTTCATGCTGCGGCGGGGCCGTGTTACGCTGTGCGAGGCATTCCCGGCGCTTTTCCAGCGGCAGGTCCCGGTGGCCCGCCCGTCGGCCGACCACTCCGTCGTGCGTCCTCCGAGCGCCCGTTTCTCCCTCGTCGCGACTATCGTCGTTACATCTCGTCGTGATCCCACGCTCCGGCACCACCTGTCATCCCTACGGAATGTTTCTCAAAAAAGGTTAGTTAACGCGGGTAGCCCTTCCTCGACCCGAGTCGAGGCGCCATCCCTGACCTTCCCCTCGGCCGAGCTATCTCCTGGGCGGTGGACGTGACAAATGTCACGTCACAGCGGACATTGATAAAGTTTTAGAAAAGCGTGGTATAGGAAGAGTGGAGCTTAGAGGAGTGAGAGTATGGTCTCTAGCATACGCGGATGATATGGTTTTGGTAGCAAAAAATAGAGAGGCTTTACTAGATATGATGAACATGTTAAAAAGATTCTTAAAAGAAAGGAAACTAGAATTAAATACAGAAAAAATTAAAGTGCTAGTATTTAATAGTAAAGGTAAAAAAGGCAAGATGTCATGGAAATGGGGCGAAAAAATAATAGAGGAAGTAGATAGGTTTAAATACCTGGGTTTCACGTTTAATAGAAAAGGTAATTATGTCGATCATATAACAGAACTGAAAAGAAAAGGAAGGATCGCGGCAAACAGGGTCTGGGACTTAGGAGAAAGAGTATGTAAAGATGATTTTAGTAGGAGATGGACACTTTTTAAATACCTAGTGAAAAGTGTGATGGAATACGGAGCAGAAATATGGGGGTGGAGTGAAAAAAAGGAGTTGGAAAAAGTCATGTTAGATTATGTAAGATGGGTATTTAGACTAGATTTTTGCACACCGAGGTATGTAATACTAAGGGAACTAGGATTAGAGAAACTTAAAACCTGTTGGGGCATAAGAGCCATGAGATTCGAGAAAAGAAGCAGAGAGAAAAAAGACGGAAGTTTAGTAAAGGTATGTTGGGATGAGAAAAGGACACAATGGATAAAAAGAAAAAGGATTTATATAGTTTGGAACAAGAAAGGTTTTATAATAACAATGGTTGGAGCTCTGAAGTAATAAAAGAATTAAATAATGAAGGTAAAAATACTGAAGGCTTAGTAAGAATAAGGGAACAGGACATACAAGGGCAAATAATAAACAGTAAAATAGTAGAGGCAAGGTATAATTCAAGGTACAAAGAGATAGAAGCGAGCAACAAAACACCGAGTTATTTATTAAAAGCGAACTTGGATAAAGTAAAAACAGGAGACGAGATTAGAGCGATGATAAAATTAAGGTGCGGCAATTTAGAGGATACAAATAAATATTAGCTTGACGAGGATGATACGAAGTGTAGATTCTGCAAGTCAGGTAGGGACAACTTAGAGCATTACATAAGCGAGTGCAACATCACAAGTATGTGGTTTGAGAACTTAGGTAGGCATAACGGAGAACAATTAGAGAATATATGCGATGACAAATTTAGAATGAAAAAAGGAAAGGTGCTAAACAGATTATGGAAAAGGAGAGAAGAAAGCTATAAAAAAGATAATGGCTGTAAACAATAATGATAATGTAAATAATAATGTACTGCGGCTTGTTTGTAAAGAAGAATGATGTTTGACGTGTGGACGGATGTGTGTGTTAAGTAGATTTGTAAACCAAGTCCTTTCTTGGCGTATAGCTGAAATAAAGACATATATATATATATATATATATATAAATTGCATCTATGCACACAAAAAAATATTTTTAAAAATTTGACTTACACCACTGTGGTTTTTACCTCTCCATAAATATATAATAAATAAAAATTACCTAAAGATCCTATAAAGCAATTAACACACAAACTCAATCAATTGGTGAAATCTTGGCTAGACAATAATGTCATTGATGAGCCAACATACTATCGTTTGAAATGCACAAATGGTAACCTCCCACGGTGTTACGGACTACCAAAAGTCCACAAAACCGGGTTCCCTCTGAGAATTACTGTTTCAGCAGTGGGCAGCCCAATGTATAACATTGCTAGTTTCTTACATTCTATTTTATATGAGCACATACACAGACCTAAATCTTACATCAAGGACAGTTGGACATTCGCAAAAAAGATTAGGGAATTAAACATCGGTACCGATTAAATTATGATCTCACTTGATGTATCGTCACTTTTTACCAACATCCCTAAAAGAGTAGTTCTCAAAGCGATTAAAAAACGATGGCATAAAATCTCACCGAATACAAAGTTTACATTACCGCAGTTCCTTCACGCTATTAGTCTTGTGCTTGATTCCACTAGCTTTTGCCTTAATAGTAATTTTTACGAACAAACCTTTGGTAGTCCGTTGATGTTTTTAAGTGTGCAAATAGAAACTTGCACATTGCTTCCTCATAGTTTTTAAATGTGCAAGTAGAAACTTGCACATTGCTTCCTCATAGTTTTTAAGTGTGCAAGTAGAAACCTGCACATTGCTTCCTTATAGTTTTTAAGTATGCAAATAGAAACCTTCGCTCACAAAGCTCCTCTATGAGGAAGCTTTTATTTTATTTGATGTATAATTATTAGTATTTATTTGTTTTGGTTTCCTCATAGAGGAAGCTTTGTGTGAGCAAAGGTTTCTACTTGCACACTTAAAAACTATGAGGAAGCAATGTGCAAGTTTCTACTTGCACACTTAAAAACGATGAGGAAGCAATGTGCAAGTTTCTGCAGAAATTGGTAACTCCTTCACCGATCCTCGCAAAATTCAAAACAACCTTTCTTTAATAATACTCTATATAAAATTACATGTACATTTTATACACTTTTTAAGCAGAAATCGGTAATTTCTTTACCGATCCTTGCCAAATTAAATAACAATATTTCTTTAATGATATTCTATCCATCAAATAACTTAGGGTAGATCGAGGCGAATCGGATCAATATAAGTTTCAAGACAGTTTTTGTTAGTGTTTTATTTCAAACGAGCTATTTTATCGTGCTAATTAGTAATCCGATTCACCTCGGTCTACTCTATACATTTTTTAAGCAAAAAGCAGTAATCCTTTCACCAATCTTCGTCAAATTCAAAACAACCTTCCTTTAATGATACCTTGTATATAAGATTACATGTATAACTTGTACACTTTTTAGGCAAAAATTGGTAACTCCTTCACCGATCATTACCAAATTCCACACCAACTTACCTTTAATGATATTCTATCTATAAAAAAAAATTAAGCTCGATATCTCAAAATTTACGGAAATTAGAGCAAACACGGACATTTCTAAAAATAGCCAGAAATTGGTAATTCCTTCACCGATAGCAAAGGCTAAATTCAACACCAACCTACCTTTAATGATACTCTATCTATAAGAAAAAAAATTAAGCTTGATATCTTAAAATTTGCGGAAATTAGAACAATCACGTAGATTTTTTTAAACAGAAATTGATAACCCCTTTATTATTAGCAATTCTTATTAATTCTATTATATTTTTCAGTCTTTTTTACCCCTATTTTATATATAATTCTTTAAAATTTGGTTAATCAATTCTTGAGTTATAAAAATTTCAGTAAACTTAGTTTTTTTTTTTACAGAAATCGGTAACCCTTTTATTATTAACAATTTTTATTAATTCTATTATATTCTTCAGTCTTTCCTACCCCTATTTCATATATAATTCGTTAAGATTTGGTTGATTAGTTCAGGAGTTATAGAAATTTCGCTAAATTTGGCACATACACACACATACACACATACATACATACGGACATATTTTTACGGACATACGGATAATATTTTTTAAGGCGATATTTCGACGTTTTAGAACACTCTGAACATATTGACATCAAACTCAAAAAACAATCTTTTCTTTGGTATCTTCTACCCCTATTTTATATATAATTCTTTTAAATTTGGTTGATTAGAGCCAACTTTACGCAATCAAAGGTTCATATACGAATTTACGAAAACAAAGCTTCCTCTATGAGGAAGCAACAAGAAGAGAACAAGAAAGACAGTAACGCATTTATAGTGTCAACCATGGTTGGTGATGGACAACCGTGTTACAGTAAATGGTTGGTAGACAGTGACGCTAACGAACACATGACTTTTGATCACACCTTGTTTGCGAGCTACAGCAAGCTGCTAAATAAAAGGTTAGTGATCATAGGTGGCGGAACAAAATTAGACGCTGTTGATGTGGAACAGATAGTATTGAAAGCGTTTAATGAAAAGTTATATATTGAAACTACGTTGAACAATGTACTACATGTGCTTGATTTGAAGATAAACTTATTTTCTGTGGCAAACGCGGTAAATAAAGGTTAAACATAAAAGCAGACATTAATAAATGCGAGTTCGTAAAAAACAATAAGATAGGTGCCATCGCAACGCGTGATGGAAAATTTTATATAATGGATTTCAAATGTGAAAGTTCAAATAGTGTCTCAGCGAACATAGGGTACAGCTTGAAAGACTGGCATGAAAAACTGGCACATCAAAATTTTGAGTGTGTTAAAGACATATTAAAAAATAATAATAACAAGTTTTCTAAAGGGGCAACACTTGTACGGCATGTTTGGAGAGAAAGCAACATAAACTCCCATTCCAGAGAAGCGAATCATCTACATCAAAGGTGGGTGAACTGGTTCATGCGGACGTGTGTGGACCAATGGAGGAAATTTCAATAAGAAGCTCCAGATATTTTCTGCTGTTGAAGGATGTCTACTCAAATTACCGCACAGTATATTTTATGTCACATAAATCAGAAACAGAAGAGAAGATCAGACATTTTTTGAAGTTTGCAAAGACCACAGGAAACAAGATTCGGACCCTACGAACTGATAATGGCGGGGAGTTTGTCAACACAAGAGTGAAAAAGCTCCTGGAAGAAAAAAGTATAATCCATGAAACAACTGTCTCCTACTCTCCAGAGCAAAATGGAAAGGCAGAGAGGGACATGAAGACAATAGTAGAGGCAGCGCGGACCATAATGCAAGCAAAAAAGATGAACAAAAACTTGTGGGCGGAGGCGGTGAACACATCAGTATACGTATTAAACAGAACCAGTAAAAGCAGAGTGCAAGAAATAACGCCGTTTCAACTGCGGATTAAAAAGTACTTTGATCTAAAAAATTTTCAGGTATTTGATGCAGAAGTCTATGTACATATCCCAAAGGAAAAACGAAAGAAATGAGACCTCAAGGGAGAGAAAGGAATATTTGTAGGTTATGAAGAAACAACAAAAGCGTACAGAGTGTATTTTCCAGAGAAAGAAACAGTAGAGATTAAACGGAATGTAATGTTCGTTACATCAGAAGAAGAGGAAAGCTGTAAAGAAGATAGGCAACACTCCATATGCCTGCAAGATGGCCTCAAATTGGATCGCATGGAGGGTGGCGAATCCGAACAACCTGAAAAGAGTATCGACGATGAAGAAGTAAGTAAACCTGGGATTGAAGAAATTCAAGAAACAGAGGGAAAAAGTACTGAAGAATACGACACATCAAATGAGGAGATGCTACGAATACAACTCGAAGCGGAAGACGAGTAAAGAGACCACAGAGATTAAATGATTACGAGACAGGCTTTGTCGTAAGTCTTGATAACGGACCAATGAGTTATGCAGAAGCCATGAGAAGAAAGGATGCTGAAAAGTGGAAGAAAGCCGTAAATACTGAATTAAGTTTATTAAATGAGAACAACACATGGATTGAAGTAAGTAAGTTGCCTGAAGGTAAAAAAGCAATAAATACTAAATGGGTATTTAAAATTAAGAGACTAGGTAATAATGAGATTAAGTATAAAGCTAGGTTAGTAGCTAGAGGATTCGAACAAAAAGATAATTTTAATGTTTATGAACTGTATGCTGCTGTTGCAAAGTTAAATACGTTTAGAGTGTTTATGTCTGTAGCTACAAAACTTTACCAGTGTATGATTAAATGGACGTGTGTAACGCGTTCCTTAATAGTAAAATCGAAGAAGATGTTTATTTAAAGCTTCCAAACCGTACTGTGTGTAAATTAAATAAGTCGATTTATGGTCTTAAAAAGTCCCCAAGGTATTAGAATCAAACATTTAATAAAGTAATGAGTTCAGAAAGCTATGTCAAATCAAGTAAAGATTGTTGCTTGTATACAAAATGTAACGAAAGCGTTAAAATATTCCTGCTATTATATGTTGATGACATCTTATTGTTTGGAAATTGTAATACTGAGAAGGTTGAAAGAAGCATTATCTAAGTTTTTTAAAATGAAAGACATGGGAAAGATAACAAAGTACGTAGATATGAACATAGAGCAGGATCTTAAGAAAGGTATAACAAGAATTAGTCAGACTAAATACTTAAAAAATATTTTAGAAATATATGGTATGTCAGATTGTAAACTTTTGTCGTTACCTTATGACGACGACGAGTTTCCTCAGTATCGCCTGCTGAGAAGGAGCGCGCCGTCAATTCACGAAATATACTTCAGATTCACAATATTAAGAAATCGGTAAAAGATATTACTGGTACTGAATGGTAGCTCGACCAGGTATGTCCTCCAAAACTCGCGCGAATACTCGCGAATACTCGCACCACGATACACTAAATCCAAGCCTACGCGAAATACACAAAGATCTCAATATCTCAGGCGTGAATTCTTATTAATTCAGATCGCTGTTAGATCTCGGATAGAAGGAGGAGAGGGAGCGCAGCGCAATTAGCACACACCAATAATAAGAAAAATAGATATAATGTATTTCAAACGAAGAGTTATTTTAGAAGAAACAGGTGGAAGTACCGCAAATAACGTCGACTACTACAAGAGTGCAAGTCGTCTCCCGAATATAATATCATCGACTACTACAATTAATAAAGCGATTGGTATCTCGCCCTTACGCGACGATACCCCGCTCACAATATTCTCGACTACCCGCGACGTCTCGCGAATAGTCCGGTAATGGTCAGACGCGACGTCTCACGAATAGCCTCGTAATGACTCCGCGAAAAATATCCCGCAATTACGCGACGATACTTCGCGAAGTCCGCAATACTCAATAGAGGTGCCTCGCACCCCAGGACCTGATTACGCGTACTCCTTAGTTCCGCAACAATACTGTCCGATTAGCGCAAAGGACACCTTGCTAAAGGACGCGATTACACTAAACGCGATTACACAAAACGCGATTACATAAAACGCGACTACACAGAACGCGATTACACAAGACGCGATTACACGCAACATCTCGCTAGAATACTACATCGCGGATTCTATGCCGCCTCGCGGGGCGGTCATCGACTACTCCGAATTTCCGAATTCTACAATTATGCGCTCCCGCATTGCGGGACGGAATATACCACGTGGCTCTAATTACGCGGTGACTGTCGGCCGCGTGCGGTTTTCCGAGAAGGGCGATCACAGTTTCACTCTCAGCCGGGCCCTCCGCCAGTACCTCGTTCGGTAATTACTTATGGTAAACATGTGTTCCGCGACTCTACGCGACTCTTGGAAGGGTCTCGGCCGCGAGAAGAATCTTACTTGTATCCAGATGCTTATTACAAGACGCTCGAGTAGTGGGTGTCGCAAGCTCGACAGCCGGTGGTCCGGGATGTTACCTCTTGCCACGCTGACATGACAGTGACGATTCTCTGGTCCGGCGGGACCACTCTGGGCCCGCGCGCCTGCGCGCCGTGCTTGCAACCCCTCCTTGCCGATCAGCCCTTTGCGAGCGCCGCGTCCGATCCAAGCGCCTTCCGCTCTTGTCGGCGCCCCTCGCGTCTTCCTCACCCGCCGGTGGTACGTTTAAAAAACTCCTATGAGTCCGGGTGTCCACGCCGCGACTTCTGGGCCGGTAATTCAACTGCCAGGCTGGACGGGCCATGGCTACGTCGACCGGTAGGCAGTATCCTGTGGCGATAGGGTCGTTCTGCACCGTTGGCTGGATCCTCCGTGAGCAGGCTTCATCTCGGCGTCGTTGGGGCTAATGCGCTCGCCCTGCGAAACGCTCCAACCGGTATCGGCAGTGGGCTCAAGCATGACCCGCCCACCGGCCAACTCCTCCGTAGAATGCCTCCTAAAAGTTCCCGCGGTGCCACTTAAGCCGTTACAATTCCTCTTGGCTATCTACTCGGCATCTGCAATTCTCGCAAAATAATGCAGTTTCTAATCAATTATGACGTGGTCGCCCCACCCCGCTCAGGCGGAGGCGACATCCCGGATGTTTCCCTCGGTCGAGCTACCGTCTGGACAGAGGACGTGACCTTGTCATGTCACAACCTATAGATAAGAACTTTAAATTTGATACATTGAAGAGAACTATGTCAGAAGGTAAAGAGATAGCGACTGAATGTAGGAAACTAATAGGTTGTCTTATGTACGCTGTAATGAGTTGTAGACCTGATTTAAGTGCAACTGTTACAATGTTAAGTAGATTTCAAGACTGTGCAAGTGCAATGTTATATAAACTATTAAAAAATGTATTAAAATATATAAAAGATACGATTGACTTAAATCTAGTGTATAAGAGAGATGATTATAATGCTGTAGAAGGCTTTGTGGACAGCGATTGGGGAAATAATCCATAAGACAGAAAATTTATAACAGGTTATTGTTTTAAGGCATTCAATTGTACTGTGGTATGGTCGTCAAAGAAACAACAGTCAATTGCATTGTCAAGTACAGAGTCAGAACATACAGCTTTAAGTACTGCAACTAGCGAAGCGTGCTGGCTCAAGGAATTGTTATTAAAATTTGGTATTGTTGTCGATTGTATAACCTTATACGAAAATAATCAGTCAGCAATTAAGATCGCACATAATCCTGCAAATAGGAGAGTCAAACATTTAGACATTAAACATTACTTTATAAAAAAAAAAGTTAGATGCGGGTATTATCAATATTAAATATGTATGTACTAGTGAACAGATAGGCGATATATTTACAAAACCACTGGGGGGTAACTTGTTTAAAAAGTTTAGAGATAAAATTCTTAATACAGAATAGTGAGAGAACGTAGTAAGTAGTACGGCAGATTAAGATAATATAATTACTGTGTTAAGTGATTGTAAAAGAGTCAGTTTTTTTGTTTGTGTTTTATAAAATAATTCATTGGGAGGGAGTGTGAAGAAAGACAATGAATTATCGGTGCAAGAGTGCAGTTGAACCGTGTTTAGTAAGTTTAGTTACACCGCTAGAGCAGTTGACAGTATTGTTGCCGATCTCTTCTTATGTTTGTAATCGTTGAGTTTCAGAACGCTAACCGAGAGAGCCATGCCTGCTAATGTTGGAATGTATAACGTTTCTTTTTATCCTCTGGTGTTTAATAAAGTAATACAATTAAACCACTGCGTGCTGGTTTATTTTAGTTAAACCTAACAAAAAATAGCATAATATCGTTTAATAAATATATGTATATATATATATATATATATATATATATATATATATATATACCAGAGAGAAACCTGAGAGCGGCCATCCCGCTTCGGGGGACGCCTGTCCTAATCTGCCCTCTGAGAAAGTGGACGTCAACTACGTCGTTACGCTCGGTAACGATACATGGGTTCGTATCCGTGCTATGGTTCGTGTCCAAACTACTCAGATGAAGGGGATATACTGGTCGCGCAAGCCCCTCCTCTGTCCGTGTACGCTCGGCACTCGGCAAGTTTCGAGCGAGGAGAGAAGGGCAGACATACGATCTGCTGTCTCCTTCTCTCTTGAGCTGTGACGTAGATGCTTAGCACGCCCGGCTATACCACGATGCCACGAATTTCGGGTATCGCGTCTTGTGTCTCGCCGAATGCCGAGTCTCGAGTTGGCAAATCGACGATGCGCTATACGTTACATTTGCGTTTATATATTTCCAAATTTTAACTTTTATATTTATAAATAAATAAATAAATAAAATATATATATGTATATATATTTGATATAAATATATAAAGATTGCAAATATAATTAATTAAATAAATATTTATAAACATAAAAACTAAAATTCGCAAATGTAATGTATAGAAATCACAGTTCTATACATATGTTTTTCTATCTAAAAAAATCTTACATTAAAAACCTTTATTTTAGCATAATAATATTTAAATTTAATATTTAAATGCATACCAATAATTATATTATTAACTATATTGAGAAAAAAAATGGTAGTTTATAATGTTCGTTTTACTCTTATTAAATTTATTTTACCTATGCATGTTCAAGCGGCCAAATTACGGCTAAATTACGAGCAACAACAGAAGGATATTGGATAAAAATAAAAACACTATTAAATAAACAATACACATGGGTAACATTTCGACTGTACTTATTATAATTAGTCTTCCTCGGAACGGATTACCTACTATGAATATAAAAGAAGAAAAGAAGAAGATAAATATCAAAACATGATAATGGTTAAGTTAACATACTAAAACATTAAACAATTTCCCAATAATATAAACAAAATAAACAATAATCTAATTGAATCACAAATATAAAAACGCCGGAGTAATCGAATAAAACCATGACAAGATAAATTTATATTTATATTGAGAAGTGGAAAAATCTCTTCCGTCAGGAAGAGAATGTACAAAATTACGGGGGTATTCTGATTTAAAATATCTTTAAAATAGATATTTTTCAGGAATTTTTTATAGGGAAACAAAGAAAGTGAATAACGTTAAACTTTGCATGTTCTTTTCACCTTATTTTAAAATTTTATTTTTATTTAAGTAACAAAAATGCTCTTTTTTTCTGTTATATCCTGGTCACTATAAATGACAGACGGTGTAAATAATTCTAGCTGTTCTAGGTATCTGAAACGCAAAAAGCTAAAATGTTCTTATTCTGCATAAGTGTGGCTATCGTCTGAACTAGAATTAAATAAATATTTCCATTCTGAGCGGCTTTTTTATTAAAAATATGGTAATTATTTACAATAATTAACACAGCTCGGATTACTTTGACCTTGACATATATTGTCAAGGTCATCCTGCTGAGTGACCTTCAGAAGGTTTTAGCCGGCGGTCATTGTTTATTAAAAAGTTATAAACAAAGTTTGAAAAATATAGCAGCTATTTTGAGTATTGGAAGGCATAAATGACTAATATATATGTCTAAATAGTTCACGCATACACTTTTCACGCAAACCGAGGTTCACCCACACCCCCCTGTTTTCGGGGGAGGTGCGGTAGCCCCTCCCTCGCTTACGTGTATAGATATGTAGGTTTGTTTGTAACAAGCCCGCGCACAAACCTGGCCTCTTGATTTAGATGAGGAAGGAACAAATGACACGAGAATTTCTAGGTAGAGAGAAATTATGTGCCTCGGTTTAATTCGTGTTTCAATATACTTAATCGCAGTTTGATTGTCACGTAATCAATATAAAGTAATATAATTCGGTATATCACAAGAAAGTAAGCTGTATAAAATACAATACAAAAGAAAATGATTAGTAAAGAACAATCCTTTCTTTCGAGCTATTGTCGAATATGCTTTAGAGTCTAGAATGCAATCCTTTATCAAATGACAAGATTCTTTATAAAAGAAATTGTAATAGTATGCTCGCATATAATTATTCTTGACGTAGTCAAGCACAGAACAAATTGTTAGAAATTAAAGAAAGGATCATTCAAGTTATTCACGCAAAACAATATAAATGAGTATCATTGCAAAGTAACACAATAATTGTAGCAAATTGTAAATTGAGTAAATTGCAGCAATCTATTGTTTAGATCATTAATAATCGTCATCGGCATAAACAATCACTACTGAATTTCCTTCCATGAAAGAAAGGTTTCTGATTTCAGAAACGTAAAGTAATTTGTAAGATAGTATAATTCGAATGAGTTTACTGATTTATAATAGTATTAGGCCTTCAATCTTTGATTGGCACATTAATTCGGTAAACATAAATATTCTTATTCTCTCTTGTAATGTTCGATTGAACCTTTCGACTACTTCGTTATGCTCTGGAGTATACGGTGGCGCAAATATGTTTTCTATCTTTTCTTTTTCCAGTACTTCTCTAAACGTACCTCCCGTGAACTCCTTGCCTTGATCTGACTTTACGTAGCATAGTTTTTCTTCTTTTTCTAGTAAATTTCTGGCATGTATGAGGCATTTCTCTAAAGCTTCTCCAGATTCGTCTTTCGTCTTTAATGAGTATGCTTTCGCCAATCTAGAATGATCATCTATGAACACAATAATAAATCTCTTTTGTCCTGGATATGAGGTCGGTTTTATCGGACCCATAATATCCGTGTGTATGACTTGAAGTGGTCTTTGTGCTTTAGTTCTTGTTTCTCTAAATGGCGATTTTTTCATTTTTGCCATTATACATACCTCACATTCTAATATGGAATTATCTAACTCTACTTTTTCTAATCTCTTATCTAATTTCTGTAATCTTTTTAGATGGCTTAGTGATGCATGACCCAATCTAACATGCTATAACATCGCCTCATTTATTCTTCTTGTTTTCTCTGACTTCTCTATTATTGAATTTTCGCACATTTCTTCTGTATTCTCTAATGATTGTAGATCTTCTAATTTAACCGTTTGATTGAGTTCTGTACTTGTCTCATGTTGTACATTTTCATCCACACTTGTGAGTTCCTCCTCATTCTCTCACCCAATCGCAAAACCAACATTTTCATACTCTTTTAATTCTCCCTCCAAAATTGATAACTCATTGTTTTGAATGTTTGTCTGTGATTGTTCAGGGGATTCACAATGTGACACTATCTTTGCTCTACATCTATATACTGCACATTCTACTTTACTATTATTCTTTACATTGTTATTTTTAACCTCAAATCGTATCGTCTAATTAGGTTTATTATAATTTCCTCTAAAAATTACTTTATTTGTTTGTTTATTATATACTTTAAGCAACTTATCATCTAAGTAAATGCTAAAATTAGCCTCTGCTAATGTTCGCGAAATCGCTGATTGATCCCGGCGATGGAAGCGGGATGAGAAGGACGCGCGTGGAAGGTGTTAATTAATTATTCTGTTAATATAAAATGTAACTCAGAACACAGTCTGAGCCGTCTTTAATACGAGAATAGATATATACAGTCTGACCTGAGAGTGGTGGGCAGTCTTTCGGAGTTCACTAAACATAAGAAGTCTTTGTATAAGAAGTCTTTGTATATCGTTCGTGAATGGGCGAGGCAGTTATATTAATTGCCCTTCTCGTGATGATTAGCCCGTGAGCCGGTAAGACACGTGGCGGTCGGCACTCGCGCACATGTGAGCCTGAGTCGTCGTGTTGATGTACCCGAGTAGAGCTGGATGACCGGTCGCTTTACATGTTAATGCAGTATCTTGGCAGCTGTAATCACTGCGGGCACTTCAATGTGTAGTCACCATCAAAAATGCACAGAGCACACCTCGTGCGTCTGATCACTGCGCGGCCATTTGTACGACTCTGAATATCGCGAGGAAGACGTTGGCGATGAGCGCGCCCGTGCGTGCGCAAGCTGCCGCGGTGATCGGGCGTCGATACCCGCTCGATGCTGCCATCTGATCGGACGGCGCAACGTTAACAGAATCTCGAACAGCTAATTTTCTCAAAGACAGTAGATTCTCTGATACATCTCCTGTTGCTATTACTTCTGTTAATCTAATTTCTTTCTCTTCTTTTTCTCCCGTTCGCAACAAAAGATCTCCTTTACCGTCTATTACAATATTTGCAAATTCATTTTTATTCGCACATTTGATAATCTGATTTTCACACCTTTCAAAGTTTGACAGAATCACGCTTTTATTAACAATATGGTCGGTTGCTCCCGAATCTGCTATAAAATTAATTAATTCTTTTGAATTATCTCTACTCTTTATTAATCTAATCGTACCTGACTCTGATTTATCTTCTTTAGCTTTGGCGGTTATTGTTGCTTTCTTTGCTTTAGCCTTGCTGTCTAGTTTAACTATCTTTCCTCTATTATTTACCCCTTTGGTGCTTGTTTGTTCGGCTTTATTCGGCTTATTTTTATTAAAATTTGTATTTTTATACCTTTTTCCTCTAAATCTTCCAGCCTGTGCTCCGGCGTTTGGACAGTCTTCTCCTTTGTGACCTCTAACTTCTTGGCAATAGTAACAGAACCAAGCTCCTGTTTCAATGAGCGGGCCGTCCTTAGCCATATGTCCTAACTTATTGCACCGGTAGCACTTTACAGGTTTTCCGTCTGCTTCTAATTTCGCTCTCTGTGCTCTAGCCTCTGTTTTCTCTCATTGCTCTTTTTCTATACTCTTTGTTTCTGCTTCTGTGTAATAAAAATTTTATTTCATCAATATTCATTTCTTTTTGCGTTGTTTGTCTTTTGATCAAATCGGCATTCCTCATTTCTGGTACATTAAAAGCTACCGCCTGATAGAATGACGATCTGATTTCTTGCTCTGTGAGAGGCACTGCATCCTCACATGATTCATATTCTCTAACTATAGAGTCAAAGCGTTCGCAAAAATCATTTACTTTTTCATCTTTCTTTATTTTAATCTGATAGAGACGAGCTCTTACAGATGTATGAGTTACATTTATTTTATTCTTTTTATATCTTTTTAATTTCTTTAAAATCTCTGATGGATTTTTTTCATGCAAAATTGTCTTATGATAATTTTCATCTATATGATTAATTATGATATCTCTAACAAAACTTTTTCTTTTAGCGATTTTTAATTCCGAAAGATTTTCTGGACTCTTTATACTTGCATTTATTACATCTAGCAAATCATTGTTCATTAACTCTGATTTTAAATAATCCATCCAGAGATCAAAGTTAGATTTCTGCGTAAGCTTATACTCTCTTTTAATATGTAGTTTTTGATTATTTAAATCAATTTCTATCGCGTTTTTAAATGCTTCTAAATCTCTACTTTTTTCTTTTTCGGTTCTTTTTGTATTTTAATAACTTTTTCAAGATTATTTTCTTCTAAATTTTGTATATTATCGTTATTTACCTCTAACCGTCTAAGTTTCAGTCTTTCACTCTCTAAATTAGCCACCGAAACTGGCACCATATTCTCTATCATAGAATTCGCCTGCGTCATCACCCTTTCCAAGGTTTTGAATGTGGTCTCTAATTTTCCAGTCATCGCCTCATTTCTCGCGATGAGTTTTTCTTGTTGTTCATACAGGATCTTACTACCAATCGGAAGAATTGGTTTATCCTCTCCCACAAATCTCGGCAGTCGAATTTCTTCTGTAATTCGGGGTTTCTCTTTTGGTTTTGAGGTGGCCTCTCGTGTCTCTAGCTCTTTTTCTTTCTCTATATCTGTGTAAATGTTCAGATTATTATTTTAATTTCATCCTTGAACACTTATACTTACACATTTGCTATCTCTAACCTTCTAATTTTCTTCTATTTTACTCTTTGAACAATATTCTCTTATCTTTTTCTTCTATCATTTATCTCTCTAGTCTACCAGGAGATTCTGGTCCTTCTCTACGCAACCTTCGTCTCGTCTAGCTCTATCCATCTATATCAGGATTTCAAATATCAATCGGACATGAATATCATTCTTTTTCAAAACAAATTCAATATCCAATTGTGTGACGACAACGACGATGTCCTCACGGTCTCGCCGGCTGTGAAGGAGCGCGCCGTCGCTTTTATTCACTAAAGATCTCTTTCTAAATCGCGATACTTCTCTCCGAAACCCAGATGGTAGCTCGACTGAATAGTTTTTTTTGTAAATGTTGGGCGCCAGGTGCGATTCCTCACATCACGATGTACGAGATTGCAGTTTCTCAGGCGTGGGCTTCTTCGATTAATCGCAGTTGGAAGAGGAGAGGGAGCGTAGCGCAATCAACACATCCGAGTAACAAGAAACATAAAAATATATTTTAATTAATGCAGATAACAAGTGAAAGAAGGTAGGCGTGTTCCACGGCGAACAAGCAGAATCCGGGCACGCGCCACGTGTCACCCCACGAACGCGATACTCATTCCGTCGCTGAACTGCACAGCAATCCCGGTCGAATTCGTACAAGACTATTCCCCGACATAAGTTGCAGCGAATTCTACCCGGACGGTCAAACGCGAAATACTCGAAAACGTTTGCTTCTAACAAACGCACGAAGTCCCGCTTTTATAACTAACGCAATTTCCTTACAATCTACCGCGACAGAGCTGGGGATCTTCACTCCCCACGAGACGCATGAATGCACTCACCCGTAAACGCGGCACAACTGTGAGCCATTAATCCCGATGAGACACACGGACATCCACTTATAATTAGCGCGAACTTAACCGGAAACGATAACCACGAGACTCTCACACGCGCGAGAGCAACCCCTTACGAAAAGAAACTACAGCGGATTAAAGAAAATTATATTATAGGAACTACATAAATGTATTACACGAAATTACAGACTGAAGTATTGTAATATACTGTAATATTTTCTATACGCTCGGATTACAGGAAAATATTACAGGAAAATAGCCTGTATTCCGTCATTTAGTGGCTCCCACTTGATTTTAGAGAATTTTCCTCTGCAATACGGTCTCAAGAAGATATTTTAAAATCTAGAGGAATATCCTCTAACCATGAGACACTAGACTTAAGATTGCAGTCTTCTTAATACTAGAGGACACTGATTTCCGATATTCACCCGGCATAAAAAAAATTATTTTTTTCGAAATTTTATTACTATTTTATAACTAAATTTGTTTCTTAAGATGCAGTCTATGATTATAAATATTTTCTTGTATTTGAAAAACACACTTACCTTGGAGGGATTTGAACTCGGGACCTCTGGATCGTGAGCCAACTGCCTTACGGGGGTATACCACCTTTGTGGGTCAAAAAAATTCAATTTTTTTTGCTTAAATGATACTTTGATATGTATAGAATATAATTCCATTCACATTAAGTCAGTCTGGAACTCTTTTCATGTCGAAAATAGCCATGTTTGTGCGTAACGCCATAGCGCGCAGAGAGAGCCTCGGAGCGCTATCCGAGTGTTCTTCCTTTCTACTTTATTTGTCGAGTATTTGAGGCTTCCTGATAGTTCAGAACAGTATGGTAGTACACGGGTTTACACAAAACAGCAATGAAAGCTTCAATGCTGTGCTGTGGTCAATTGCGCCGAAAACGCTCAACAGTAGCAAAGCAATCGTCGATATTGCCGCCAATATTGCAGTTTGCAATTTCAACGATGGTTTGCGGAGCATTATGGAAATTATGCAAGTTTTAAACATGAATATTGGAAGTACTTGCTACAATTTCTGCATTGAAACCGACGAACGCCGGATCCGCGCAGCTGAGCGCGCCATGACTGAGGAAGCAAAAGAAGCTCGCCGACAACAAATTTCAACTAGAAAGGCCACAAATGACGAAGAGATTAATGTGGAAGGACCACTGTATGGTGCAGGCATTGCCGATTAAAGGTGAGAAGCTAATAATTACAAGTTTTCTCGTTGCAAAACTTTAAACGCAATTTCTGAAAAACACTATTTTTCAAACTGGTGGACATCATAGCTCCCACAATTTTAATCGGATTGACATGACCCAAAGTTTTTTCTACTCTAAATGAACTTCTTTATGGTGGTACGTAGCCGTTTTTTAATTGGATTGTTAGTTTTTTTTTTTGGGAATCAATTTTATACACGATTTTTCAGTGTAAATTTGGACATTTTTGTTCAAATTAGTGTCAATTTCGCAAAAATCAATATTTTTCAAAAATCCTACGTACCACCATAGCCAATCTATCACAGATTAAGAATTTCTTTGGATTTCTGTTCTATGTCATACCAGTCAGCCGAAATCATGTGCACCAGCTAGACCCGCGTGACGCACACAACCTCTTTCGACAGGGTGTATTATATATACGAACATGATTTCATGTACAATAAAAATTTTTTTTTACATCTTCAATGTATAATAAAAAGACCCCCAAAACCGATTTCCGATTTCTCTATTCCTCATATGTTAAAATAAATCGTGAAAAAGAGGTTAAATTTCATGCTCAAAGGTGGTATACCCCCTTACGTGGTAAACTACTTCTTAATTTGATGTAAGTGTTATATATAGTCTACATATGTCATAACCAGCGCAAATATATAATTTTTCAAAAATCATCTTAAGAAACAAATTTCCCCACTTATCAGTAGAATATTTTTTTTGTGAATATCTTGCCGATATTACAGGATAACAATAGCCTGTAATATCACTGTGGAATTATAGGAAAATAATCTGTAGTGTATAATTATAATACATATAAGAAAAATATATATTTATATGTCAAAATGGCGAATACCCTGTATACACACTGATACTTTATATTTTTTTATATTTATTTACTTATAAAATATGAAATTAAAAAATAATAAAATGTGGTTAAAAAGTGATACATTAAATTTAATAAATTTCAAACAATATTTATAGAAATAATTTATATACAGCTGCATTGAAGTAAAAGTATACTATATATGGAGGGGTAAAAACCACAGTGGTGTAAGTCAAATTTTTAAAAATATTTTCTCGTGTGCATAGATGCAATCTGTACAATATATAAATTGCATCTATGCACACGAGAAAATATTTTTAAAAATTTGACTTACACCACTGTGGTTTTTACCCCTTCATATATGATAACACTCGCTATTTCAAATTTCATGGATTACTGGTAGCATTACGTTTAATACACGCGTGTAGTAGTGTATTACACATTTTGTAGATTACATGTGTAGTCTACTACACAAGTCACTTACCATACGTGTAGTATATTACACATATAATGGATTACACGTGTAGTCTACTACACAAGTCACTTACCACACGTGTAGTATATTACACATATAGTGGATTACACGTGTAGTGGATTTCACACTTCATGATTAGACATGTATTCCATATTACAGGAATTTCACGCACTAAAGGAATTACAGCGTGTAATAACTACAGATTATTGTGTTCCTTTCTGTGATAACTACAGGGGGTCCTGTAGTAACTACACAAGTGTAATATTTACTGGCTGTAGTTTCTTTCCGTAAGGGACCTCCCGAAATGACCAGCGAATCTCCCGATTACGCGAATCCCAAAGGGCGCAACCCTCGGCATCTCCGATGCCCGGCGCCCGGCTCCGATGCCCGGCGCCACGGCGCGATCACGCGATGCTCACAAAGAGCTCACCTCGCCACGCACCATCCTCAACGCGGACCGTTTTCCCCAACGCGATTTGCTACACTACGGCACGGTTAAGCAAACGACGATTACAAAATTACACGCAACAAAATTACACGCACGCTGACTGTCGGCGAACCGTACGTTCGCATCCCCGAGACGGGCACTCGCGATCACTTTTTCGTACGGACCCTCCCGCGATATGGTACTCGGTATTATTCAAGTTACGGCGGATTTCATCTATTCTCGCGGCACAACGCGACTCCCGGGAGGGCCTTAGTATTACAACGATCTTACTTTGGGGAGGCTGAGCAGTGGCCTTACAATTAATTCCTTGTTCCGGCAGCTCGTCGTTCGGCTCGCAGGGCTGGATCGTACCTTGGTGGCGGCTCGCACGACAGTGGCGTTCCTTCGGCCCGGCGCGGCGGGACCACGCTGAGCCCGCGCGCGCGCCGGTGTCCCTCGCCCTATCAAGTGCTGCGCCCTGGCACGCTACCGATCCTCCTAGGTGATCGTCGCGCCTTACTAAAGGTGCCTACTGATGGACGCGGCAAATGCCGCGCGCGGCAGCGCGGCAGTTCAGAAGGAACTAGCTTCTAGGGGCTTCTGATGCTGATGTCGCTTGCCGCGTCTGCCAGCGTCTGCCGCGTGAAATACCTCGGCAGGCGCGGTATAACCTGTATAACCTCAATTCCTTAGTACCTCAGTCACAGTTATCAGAGTTGTCAGTTATCACGTTATCAGTTTAATCAGTAAATAATGTCTGCGAAAATGAAAATTCATGAGTGGTTGCAGTGCATTCATATAATTAACGAACAAAATGCAGAAGCAGACCGACGTGACAAGCTGCTCGGATCATTAGCTTTGTTATTAGCTAGAAAAAAGAAACGGATTAACAAAAAGAAGCGTTTCTGGGTTGCGCCAATTTAAAAAAAACGCTGTGAGTATGGTTTTTACCATGCCTTACTGCCAACACTAAAATTGGAAGATCTGTCGTTCCATAATTATTTTCGGATGTCAACCACGCAATTGGAAGAGTTGTTAGCCATTGTAGGCCCACATATGGAGAAACAATACGTCGTGCGAGAACCGATAGGTGCAGCAGAACGATTGACATTGACATTACGGTAAACATCTCTTGTTTTTACTTTAATTATATCAATGTGAATGTTGCATTACATCAATTATTATGTTTCAGATTTCTGGCAGCTGGTGACTCCATGTCTTCAATGATGTATCAATATTTGATAGGTTTGACGACTGTAAGCAATATTATTGCTACAACGTGCAAGACTATTTGGGAACACCTGTGTCCTTTGGTCCTTCCACCTCGACTATTCGAAGATGACTGGTGGAGGATCGCAGAAGATTTTGAAGATATATGGGACTTTCCGCATTGCATTGGGGCAATCGATGGAAAGCACGTAACCATTCAAGTAAGTTACACTTTTATAACGATTCTTTTGAGGCATTATTCAAATATCGAAAACTATCGGGAAATAAATAGAAAAAAACAATATGAGCGAACTCTAATTTTCTTGCAGTATGTAAAAAACGTGAAATAATCTTTGTGTAATTTCAGTGTCCGGACAATGCTGGCTCCAATTTCTATAACTACAAACACAGTCACAGCATTGTGCTATTAGCTATTTGTGATGCCAATTACGTTTTCCGGTTCGTCGATATTGGTGCATATGGCAGACGAAGTGATGGAGGCATTTTTCGTGAAAGCCGAATGGGTCAACAACTTGATGCAGGGAAAATGAATATCCCAAAATCGAACAGTTTTTATAAAGGAGGACCGTCTTTGTCTTACTGCATTGTCGGGGATGAAGCCTTCCCACTAAAGTCATATTTGCTACGACCATTCTCTGGAAAGAATAACTTGTCTGCCAAACAGCACATTTATAATTATAGACTCAGCAGAGCCAGGCGAGTGATAGAGAACTCTTTTGGAATACTTGCTAGCCAGTGGCGAATTTACCGAAAACCCATCATTAGTAGCGTGGAAACTGCTATGAAGATTGTGCAAGCTACAATCTGCATTCATAACTGGCTCCGCAAGAGTGACATCGAGAACAGCTACACGGAGAAAAAGTTACGGTTGCTACAACAGAATAATGCTGTTAATTTTCGCCCATCCATACAAAAGGGTTATGGAAACCATAGTACTCTGGAAGTGACCTATGGTTTCCATATGGTTTCCATATGGTTGCCCTAACCTTAGTGAGGGTAGCTACTATATGGATGTCGCAACCATAATATATGGATGTTACAACCATAATGAACAAATATTCACCCGACAAAAAAAAATTATTTATTTCGAAATTTTATTACTATTTTTTAACTAAATTTGTTTCTTAAGATGCAGTCTATGATTATAAATATTTTCTCGTATTTAAAAACACATATAAAAACACACTTACCTTGGTGGGATTCGAACTCGGGACCTCTGGATCGTGAGCCAACTGCCTTACGTGGTAGACCACTTCTTAATTTAATGTTAGTGTTATATTTAGTCTACATATGTCAACCAGCGCAAATATATAATTTTTCAAAAATCATCTTAAGAAACAAATTCAGTTTAAAAAGAGTAATAAAATTTTAAATTGGATATATGATATAATATTTCTTATAATGTCGGGTGAATGTCAGAAACCAGTGTCGGCTCATTACGAAATTTTGTGTTCGTAAATATATTTATGAAAAAAGTATATTTATAAAGGCCTATCTATACATAAGACGCAGAACGCGAGTCGCAAGACACACGCACAGTCTACATGTCAATCTAACCTCTATACACAAAGAGGTTAGATTGACATGTAGACTGTGTGTGTGCTTGCGACTCGCGTTCTGCGTCTTATGTAGATAGGCCTTAAAGTTAAAACATCCTTATCAAATCCACTTTATTCTATGCAGAAATTCTTTTGCGCGCGCAATGGAACTAAACTCTCAATCATGCAGTGATTCAGTGCTGTACCGTGCAGCTATATCTTATGGATCTCTCAACCATAATAATTGTGCTGCAGACCACATAAGAGGGATAGCAATAATCCTTTGGTTGAGGCAACCATATACGAGGGTATTATAACCGAATGTTACGTATCGTAAGAACTACGGTTATGACAACTGTATAAATGGGCATATCTTAACAGCTACATTGAATGTAATATCAATTTAACTTGAATTTACATCCATTTCTCTTTTAATCATAGAGAACATTGTTGTAACAACCGTAACAATTTTCTCCGTGTACATTTTACCAAATATGCTAGATAGAGAGACGGCAGAGGGTGATCACATGCAAGGTTCGTGGAGGATGATTATCGAAAATGGTTGTGCATTCGGGAACATCTCCAAATGTAGTACAAATACAAGTACTCAAGATGCTATGCTCATTAGAGATGAATTTTGTAAATATTTCAATAATGAAGGCTCAGTGGCATGGCAAAACGATCAATGATACTATATTTGAATATTACCTTGTTTCATTTGTAATATAATTCGTATATTATGTACTCCACAAAATGTTTTTTTTACCACTAAGTAATCGTTATTTGTATACTACACGTGTAAAAGTAATAAATTATAATTTTTAACAGTGCAAACTAATTTTCGACAATTTCTCTTTCCTACTTTCCCAAATAATCGTAACATGATATTTCTTGGTATCCCGGTTCAGTTAAATAATATTATTATACATTATTATTAACGTCGTTGAGCAATAATTCAGTGTGTAATAACTGGTGAATTTTTAACATTATGTTGCGTCTGCGGACTTGCGACAACTCTCGTAACTGGCTGGCGACCATTGAAGTGAAGTTGTCAATTTCGTCAAGAACAAGAGTTGGCAATGGCATTGCTGGTCGTGGGGTCTGCAAGGCCACCGCTATCTGCTTCATCACGTCTTGTTCGCAGTCAGTATTTTTTCGTTTTCTTTTCAATTCTAAAAATGAAAGAATGATTTTATACATTCTGCATTATTAGGAAAAATTGATGTAGCTAGCTGTAATAGTACTAACAAGTGAAAGATAATACACCTTATGAGCGAAACATACCCTTCGATGCATCAACGGCATCGTTGACTTCTCCGTCCACATGGCTTTCCACATCATCGTTGTTGAGGTTTTCATCACGACTCGGCATATTTGAAACTGTCCTGAAATGCAATAAAATGAGATATATTGATACTAAATACTAACTGTCTCCAATATTTCAGTGAATACTTTTGTGAAGTATACTAACTCTTTTTCCAAAAAAGTGTCCCGTAAGAAAGACAACATGTCGTAATACTGCCACTTCCTACGAGATGACTTACTTCCTGATCCACTTGGCAACTTCTCAAGGGAAATAATTTTCATGTAGCAATCCCTCAAGTGTTTCCATTTTTTCTTTACTTCATCGACAGAACATTCGCCTGTAATAATAAAATCGTACATTTTGTACTGTTAAATCATTTAAATTGTATTGTTTTTTTCTACACCGAGCATGCTAAAAGGAAGACCGTAACTGCCATGGACGTTGTCTACGCCCTGAAGCGCCAAGGAAGAACTCTCTACGGCTTCGGCGGTTAAATGTAGACGGAAGACGACAGTTTTTACTACGTATACAATCTCTCTCCCCCTCTACACACACACACACACACACACACACACACACACGTACCATTTGTCGCATCAGCCACTTGCTCCTAAAGCTGTTGTACAGTTCGTCTGTCACGTTTTGCTATATTTATTTTTTGGTTCCACAACAGCTCTCGTGCCGACACTTCTGCAATTATTAGTTCCTCAAGGTTTCGCCCCAGGCTCGGTGTTAGCAGCTCTTCGCTTGTCGGAAGATGCGACTTTGTAACAAACAGTTCTGCTCCGTCAATCGCACTTCGACACACAATGTCTCCATTCTCTATAAGATATTAAAATTGTTACATTCGCTTAAATAATATTATATCATTCCTTTCATATTTTACTTACCACATTGGGGGTACAAATAGAGGGTGTTCTCGTCACAAACAATCCCTGGATAATTTGCCCAACATTCATGGGACGGTATTTCTTCCTCCTCGAGAATTGTCTCGCACATTCCGCATGTGTGTACTTTCTGCAATAAAAAAAATATCAATATCATCTGGTTTGTCATTCGAAAGTTCGGTTCCAAGTCATAAATATTTATAAGAATTGAAATAGATAATTTGTTTGCACATGTTACGGTATGTTAGTTTTCCAAAACGTAAAAAAAAATACTTAATCTCCAATCTTAATAATTATAAACAATCATATATATATATATATATATATATTACTTTTATGATTGCTATCTTAACATTTTTTTATTAAAATCATTATACAAACATAAATATACACTAACCTTTGGAATCTCCACTCCGGCCATCGTTAAATTTCGCTCACTTGTGCGATGCCGCCGATGCCGCAAATGAAGTTGGATTGATCTAACTTCAATGCGGCAACGTAGGAGTAGTTCAGAAGCCCCTAGATTCTAGTTCCTTCTGAACTGCCGCGCTGCCGCGCGCGGCATTTGCCGCGTCCATCAGTAGGCACCTTAAGGCGCCCCTTGTCGCTGCTCCCATCCGCCGGCGGTAGATTTGAAACCCGCCTACGTGAGACCGGCTGTCCAGGCCGCGACTCATCGCCCGGTTTCTCGACGGCCAGGCTGGCCGGGCCATGGCTCGTCGACCGGTGGCGGTATACCGGTGGTGGCCCCGTTCCTTCCCTTATGAAAATGTGCCTTTCATTGCCATTAAAAAATGCCATTGAATTTTTATTGTTCCAGACGCAATGGAAATAAAGGCATTTTTGCCAAAGATAAAAAGTTCCACACAAAATCCCATTAGTATTGCCATTGGTATTGCCACTGGTTTTGCCGTTGGTATTGCCATTGGTATTGTCATTGGCAATACTAATGGGATTTTGTATGGAAATTTTTATCTTTTGCAAAAATGCCTTCATTTCCATTGCGTCTGGAACAATGAGAATTCAATGGCATTTTTTAATGGCAATGAAGAACACATTTTCATAAGGGAGGAGCTCTTGCCTTAGGCGACTAGCGCCTAAAAATATCTGCCTCGGTCCCGTACGGAGTCTCCTTATACATATACCAGTCCGTGCCGAACCTTGAATTTGAGAGAATGCATGAACGATGCGACGCTTAGTGGCGTCGATGCGAACTGCCGGTAATACAGTTACCGCGCGGGCGTGATGATGATGCATGTACCACTGGTGGCGCAAACCGCCACATTTACCATTGACGAATTTCCATTACAATTCACATTGAACAACATTGGCTGAAGGTAGAAAAATTCCATACAAATTTTATCCTTCATGAGTCATTGGCAGTTTCCATTACGCCCGTATGAAAAAGGTTGTCATTCGAATCTTGCCATTGCGTTTCCATTCATCTTATTGCCACTCAATATTTTCCATTTACTTTTCCATATAATTCGCATTGCAAATTCCATACACAAGTTTTAACCTTCATACGCCATTAGCAGTTTCCATTACGCCTGTATGGACAAAGTTGTCATTCAAATCTTGTTATTGCGTTTCCATTCATCTTATTGCCACTCAATATTTTCCATTAACTTTTCCATATAATTCGCATTGCAACTGTAGGGCAACCATACATTCCCCTGACCGCCATTGAGCACTCAAGGGCACATTTTTATAAGGGTTGACGGGGACCTTCATCGGGGCGTCCCCCTTTTCGGGTCCTCCGTATTCGGGCTGCAATGCTCTCGCGTGGCTGATGACGTGCCTTGACAGGCCAGCTAACGTTCCAGCTGTAGACTCCAGCGTGGCCTGCCCGTCGACCGTCCGCCCTCGGAAGCTTCAGGCTGTCCACCTGTAAATTTCTCGGTGCGGCATACGCCGTTACAAAGTTCCGTGACCCTGGCCATCTGCTCCGCGCTCCCTTGATACCTGTAATTCTCGCCAGAAGATCTTAATCCTAACCTAAAACGCTCGCTCTCCGCCCGCCCCGGGCGGAGGCACCATCCCTGACGCCTCTCTCGGCCGAGCTCCCATCTGGGGTGAGGGACGTGACATTTGTAATTTATAATTTTATTGTCGAGTTTTTCTCAACAATAAAACTTATTTATAGCTTACAAGACCATACAGAACGCATTGCAATTCATAATGATCTGAAAGCGAGAAACCACGCGCTTCTGCAGAGCCATCCGCACACGCACACTACTATCCCGTGCGATCTCCAGTACTGCTGAAAAGATCTATAGGATATCGGGTTGATCACGCACGCGCACGGAACTCGTACAGATTTACGCGGCCTCCCTAAACAGCAATCAAGTTACACCGCACCGCAAGTCATGCTTGATCACTGACCTGATGCATGTCGATTTTGAAAAATAATTCCATACACATGCATGTATATACATATGTGTCATGGTGTCGCATCGATGCTATGTTTTTCTAATCGATCATGCGTCAACGCGTGCCCGGCAACAAGTTCTTCGCACCAAAAACAAAGACTCTCGCCGTTTACGATCGGACTTGCACGCGCACGTCGCCGGTTTGTTACCAAGCGGCATCTTTCTATCGCACATATATTCTTTATTTCTCTTTTTCTATTGCACATCTATTCTCTAATTCTCTTAAAATGTAGTTAATTTCTTGCATCTACTCTTTATACATCTAGTCTCTACTTTATCAGCGCTGTTTTTCGTGTACATCGACGATGATTTCTCTATCTCTCAAGAAAAAGGCAAAAACATCTATTTCCTTCTAACAACATTTATCGAACGAACGTTCTTATTAGCTGAAAGTTCTCTCGTTTTGCTCGTCAGCAACGAGGAATATTATTTACTTACCCTCTAATCTTCTATTCTCTGTCTGCGTCTAATTCGTCTATCTGTCGTCGTTGCCACACACTTCTCACAGATCTTCCGCAGGACAAGCGTGCCCTGGGCCCATAACTTGTTGGAATTATGCTCTCCGCAGGGATCGAGATGGTGGTGGTGATTGCTAACAAACGACTCTTTTATATGCTGTTACTATAACTCTTTGTTCTCGACACAATATAAGACACCGTATATAAGACACGTGTGCACGCGATGAGCTCGGACTATCGTCTGTCGCTTCGTACGGCGTTCGCGCCCGCGTTGCTGCGCCACGCAGTGCCCTCTGGAAGGGCGCGAGTGCTCTACTCGCACAAAGCATCTTTCCAACAATAATTACATATAATTATTTACACGAAAAAAACTTTTAATATAACTTTACATAATTTGATATAGAGTTATAAATATTTTGATATAATTACATATAATTATTTATTCAAGAAAGAGTTTTAATATAACTTTACATAATTTAATATGGTGTTTAAAATAGAATAAAAGCAAGTAGAGAAAATGTAACTGAGGTGAACAAGCAACAGGGATTTAGTTATCTCAATATATTGACAAGAGCTCCTCCTGATGAGCCAACACACAATATAAATAAAACATATAATATCAGTCAATTCAAATAATAAACACATGAAATAGTAGCGCAGTTCAAATCAAAGCAAAATAATAATGTTTACATCCTATAAATGAACAAAAAAGTTAAGCATAATTGATACATATTAGCAATAAAGATGGCATATAATCAATTTCTTAAGACACTAAGTGTCATGGTTGCGAATCTCCAAACGTTTGGATAACGCTATGAAAGTATTGACCTCGTAATACGAAAAATTGTGGCATTAAATTATACCGTAAATACAAGTAATCTTTGAGAAACAACGCACAGAAACTTAAACTACTGAATTTGATAATACACAAAGCAATGTCGAAGCAAATAAATCTATAATAAATATTAATGTAACGCACAGAATTATGTAAGGCATGTACTGCCTCGCCCAAGAGCAAACGGGCCGAACACGAGGTATACAATATCAAGGTTATTTAACCGCACCGCAAAAACTCTAAATCTCCCGAAAATGAGATTGCACGACGAAGCGCTTATAGTCAAACACACCGCGGAATCGGCAGAAATATAATTAACGCGTGTACGCGTGGTGTAAGCCGGTACTCGGCTTATCGATATTGCAATCTTAACCGCGTTAGAGACCGTCGTTAGACAGCGTTATCCGATGTAATCGGAAGGGCTTGAACGATCCTGCAATGGCGTGGTCCACGCTTATCCGAAATACGGAAAGAAAATGAAACGAAGTACTTAACGTTGAAGAAGCAATTCTCGTGAGGACTCTCGTAATTCGTCTCTTTCGTCCTTCTTAGAAAGCACGCCTGATAGACATCCCTCATGCGTAGGCCAGAATGTTCCCGCTCTTTTTTCTTCCGTTTCACGTGGTACGCACGGCAATAGCACGCATGCAGCGTTCACTCAGGTCTGATCTCGATGATCTTACTACGCACTGTAACACGTGTATGAGGCTCGTGCCTCGAAAGTAATCGCGTAATGACACTGCTTTGTACAATGCGTTCCAATTATTCGGAATCACAACTCGCACAAATAATTGCTACAAGCGAACGATCTCACTCGACCGTACTTTATCGAGATTACTCGCGTTAACGACGGATTATTGCAAAACAAGCAAAAGAACAACGTGCTTTCGGTATCGAGGACAGTCGACGAATGACGCAGAATGCGGCTCATCACGTATCGTCGCGTCGCAAGCGCGGACCGGTAACGACATTTGACGATCGGCAGCGCGCTCCCTACTTCCGGCGCCGCGGACGCCGTGGTCGCCGCGTCGCTCTCGATTTCCCTAGCGAGTCGATATTTTCGAGAGTGCGCCAAATTCGAACATATGGAGTTATAAATATTTTGATATAATTGCATATAATTAAATACATAAATAAATATTATTATATATGATTATATATGATTATATATAATATGATATAATTAGACAAAATTGTATATAAACATTTGTTTGAGATCGCGATAATTCGTGTCGCAAAGAAATCGCGTTCGATTGCATGTCAGCGCAAGTACTCTTTCCATAAAATAGTCGCCTAAATAATTGTGCTTCAAAAGAATAATTTTCGTCGCGTTATAGCATGGATCTTTCGTACATTCCGGAAAGTTTGCTAATTGTTAGCAATAACACAGCCACGGCTGACCAGCCGCGCAAATAAAGTCAAATAACAACGCTAGAACAAAGGAAAGATCCATGTTATAAACAAAGCACGCGAAAACAGGTGACGACCCCGTCGGGTCGCCATGTGAAACCGGTGACGTCAGCACGATGACCTAGGGCTCCGACGGCCAATCACCCTCCCGAAATTCTGGGAAATCTGCCGGGAGGAAGTTTCGCCTCGGAGGTGTTAAAAGGACCGCCGCTGCGCCGCGGAACCGATTTTGCTCGCAGATCACCCGCCTAGTATTCTTATACGACCGCTAATACACCGCTTTTCCAAACCGCTTTTCGCATAGATAGTCGCACGCGCTTGCTTTCACCGCTTTGCCGTATAACTTCTGTGCGCTACCACGGCTTCGCTTTCTTCGCTGAAAAGAAAGAACACTGTACATTTTAAATACATTTATTTTTCTGTTACTTGCTGTGTCGTTACTTGTGATCGTCTCGTTACCTCGCGCTACACCGCGCTACCACGTGCTCTCGAACAACATTTTTTCCCGGTTAGAGTTAATTTGAATAACGGGCTTACCATCCAATTGTCTAACGAATACAACCCTTCTTCACCCAGAGAGAAAGAGAGATAGAGAAAGGGAGAGAGATTGATTGATTGATTGATTAATTTTTATTATGCCATAGTCAATAGACTTTAAGCAAATCATGAATTAACAAATAAATATATAAACAAAATATAAACAAAAATATAAAGTACTATGTAGCAGCTGTCGACATGCATTTGGCAGTAAATAAAAGTAGAAACAAGGCGAACACCCCCCTGGCGGAGGACGCACCGTAAGCATATATAAAGTCGAAAATAAAGATTGAAAATACAGAGATTGAATAAAACGGAAACAACCCATGTCTCCGCAAAGGATGCTACATGGCAAATAGTCTAAGATCCCGACCTACATCGACCTTCACCCATCTATTTTCCTAATAAAAGGTATTTTTTTATCAAACATAATAAACAAACAAATAAATCGCGGATGGGTGCCTAATTAAATCAGCTCAACGCTACCCTTAATTAAAAATAATTTAATTAATTAAACACAGTGGTATTAGGTTGCCTAAGCAAAATCGATCAAGACTTGCGGTTGCCGCGCTTTAAAGTCCGAATATTTAAGTAAGCGAGCGGGGTGCAACAGAGAAGCGCTGAACGTACTATTCTATGCAATAGAGGAGGACGCAGCATAGCAGTTGTGCGTGAAGCAGTTGCCGAGTAAAAGAGAGTGCGCATGCTTTTTTCTCCGTGCAATAGAGAAAGACAATTCTATCGCTCGAAATCTTTTTTGGAGTAAATAATATAAAAATATTTTCTAATATAAAAATGTACAACATAACAATAATATACAAGTAATATTAACTTACCTTTCAATTTTATCTATTTCATTAATAAAACCGAGTAAATAAATAAATATTTCAGAAAACGATAAAACAGAGATAGAATTTCCCGGAGAGTGCCATGTGTATAGTTTTTCGTTATCGATTTTCTGAAAACCGATTTTTCTAATTTTTTTAATTTTTCAGGAAATAATTGACCGAATCTTAAAGAATTATACATATATGAAACATGGGTAAAATTTTCCGGGGAGTGCTATAAAGTGTATAATTGTTCGTTACCAATTTTTTGGAAGCCGGAATAATTTAAATATACATTAACCTACCGATTTATTGATTTAGTTAAAACCGGTTCGCTTTTGTTGAAACAGGTTCAAAAATTTTAATAATTTAATTTTACATTAATCTACCGATTTATCGATTTAGTTAAAACCGGTTCAAAAATTTTAATAATTGTTCGAGAATGGGTTTAATTGCCAAATTAATTTCTGGGGAGTGCTATAAAGTGTATAATTTTTCGTTACCGATTTTTTGGAAGCCGGAATAAGGATATTGAAACACAAATGAAGTCGTTCGAAGAAAAACGACGCCCGGGCGAAGCCCGTGTAACCAGCTAGTATATTATAAAACTTGAAAGTTATTGTACAAATACGAAAAGTTATTCATCATCAGATTCATCAAAAGTTGCAATGTTATAGTCAAATTCTGAGGAATTGTCATCATTATTATCACTGTTTGTCACGTGCAATATGTCATCAACTTGTAAAGGCGTTGGGTTTCCAACGAATCCTGTTGGCTTTAAATAGTTATCCATGAACCAACCGCAATTTTCAGGACGTAGTTTGACACAACAAGGATCAGTTGCATTAAGCCACATAGAATTGACGTATATTGTGCGTAAAATTTTCTGTTTTAGCGATTTCCAACATGGTGGGATCATATTTGAGTCGAAGCTTTTAATTTTTTTCATAAATTGTTCATTGTCTTTCTTAGTCGAATAATTTTTTTAAAAAATGCGATACCTTGCGTCATTTACACTAGTGCAATGCTTGATACCATATATAAGAGCAGTAAACTCCTGAATAACGTCAATTTTTTCGTCAATGAAAATGTCAGCTTCATCTGTTAATAACGCACAAATTTTTTGGTACGTCTCGTTTTTCAAAAAAATTTTAAAAGGTCTGACTTTTTTTTTATTGTAAAAAGCTGCCGTGTAATCGCAGCCTGTAAATGCATGGAAAGCCGGCAGACTTAGGGATAATGTAGATCCCAACTTCAGTGCTAATTCTGTACAATTAATGCAGTTAAGATCTTTATTATTTCCTTTCTTGATCGTTGAACCTACTAACCAAATTTCTGATTCTGAAACTTTATGCATATTGGCCAGCAAAATTATTAAAACATCAGTATCAGAGAGATCAGAGGCTTTTACTAAAATTCTTTAACTTGGTGGCACTTTGTTAACATAAAACATAATTCGCGTATCCGCTTCTTCATGCTGACATATATAATCAACTTCTTCACTTTTTACGACATAATTTTCCTTTGTTTGATAAGAATAGCACTGATCTCCAACTGTTATAAAAATTTTTTTTGTTTGGATTATTGGTACCAAATGGTCGTTCTCCCAGTAATTAACTAAGAATTGTACCAAAGCCTCTTTAAAACGATAATTTTTGAGATTTCCCAAAAAATTGGTAGGTCTAGGTTGTAGACGTCCTGTAATTCTATATGGAATATCAAACTCCTGTCGACTTTGACGTTTAGAATCTTTGATTGAAGGCGTTAAATAGCGGTCGAATATAAGATGTATTTTCCCAGCATTACTCGAACAAAGTTTTATAAGGATAGATTCAGCTATTTTATTAAAGGTTTGTGGCATGGAGAATCCGATAAGGTGTAAGTAGTAAAAACCATATATTATTTCAACGTCGATTTGTGTTGGCTCAACTATTTGGACTTGAGATTTTAGTGTCTTGGCTAATGTCGACTTGTTTGTTTTTAATATTTCACCAATACACGAGAAAAGAGCAGGCAGCATTGGTGCTAATGGAAACGTCAAACAGTATTCTATATTAATTTTTTTGTCAATGCTAATTGCGAGTAGTCGCCCAAAGATGTCTCGTTCCATTTTTAGTAAGACCTTCTTGCTCTTATCTTTATTTACCTAAGCTTTGGTGGCGCACTGTGGTGCAAAATTCAAGATTTTGTTCCATGGTATCGGTTTTTCAAATCTCTCGGAAACTGAACAGCATTCAAAAATGAAACTTAACTTTTGCTGATTGCCTACTGACTTAACAGCAAGCAGGAAATCAGTAACATCTGAAGATGCTGCTTTACCAGTCGAAATGTTAAACAAAACATTTTCATCAATACTATCATCAAATGGATTGACCGTATTTTTAATCGCTTCAATGATACTGTGAAAACTTTTTTATCTTTGTTTATTCTGCTTTTTTTGCAAAGAATGCGAAGTATCATCTTTTAGCGACAAACCATAATTCTCCTTGACAGCTGTCAATATTTTTGTCCTCATATTGTGACTGAGAGCCCATCTTTGTCGCGCAGATATAGAGTCTGCAGAAAGATTATTAGCCAATTGATTACTGGCATCAGCATTGATGGTCTGCTCTAGTGTCAAGTCAACAGGTGATCTAGCAAAATTGGCTTTAGTACGTCTAATTCCAAATGCGCCTTGACGAAATTCTACAACCAGGGGTGAATCTTCAGTATGCAATCTGATTAAATTACTTAAGTACAATAGGGACATCTAGCATAATTAAGCTGGTTTAATGCAAAAAATAAATCAGACATGTTGAAAATCGAGTCCAAGTACAGTTCACAGTTACTGGTATGGATGCTTCTCGAAAAGCGAAGAAATAAGTTAATAAACTCACAATACTGATAGTAGTATTGAGCCGTTTTTCCTTTTTCACCCATCAAAGTTTGTTTGCAGAACTCTTTATAGCCATTAACAGTTTGGTTCAATAAATCAGGTAATTCAAACCTCTCGTTGACGTCAGATACAGTCTGATTGGATGCATTGTCTATAAGCGCTTGTAATAATTCACCTAGTATCTCAGGAGATACATTAATTGTGGATAAATATTGTTCAAAATGAAGTATTTGTAACGCAGCGGCGGTCAGCGGGTGTAATCGCTTGCAACGATTAAAGTGCTTGCTGTCTAAAAAGCTGTTCATTGAGCCGCCTGCTAATACTTCTGCCTGAACTAGTATTTCTACTAACCCACTGGAGTCTATGTATTTCCCGATCGCTTTGAAGAATGCCATTACAAAAATGTTATCAAATTTGAGTTTTTCACTTTCTTGAATCTGCATTGCCATTTCGGCTATGGCTAAATCATATGTCACGATAATCAGTCCTTGTTGACACTTTTCAGCAATTTCATTAGCCTAAACGAGTGTTTCATTAACTATTGCATAAGACGTTGGAGATGAATTTATTGGAGGCAAATACTCGACGTTTTGAATTCCACTGTGATCAGTTGAAAGCATACAGTTGTAGCCCAACCACATAGGAACAGAATCATTTCGCAACAAAGACATTATCCATAGTATATCTTTATCAATGGCTATTTCTGTGGCGTTTTTGCATACGTCGATTACATTAGTAAATGAATCAACGGTAAGCAGCTGCATACTTGTTGTCGGTTTTGAGTAATATGGTCGAATACCTCGTATCATTGAAACGTCGTCTTTTACGTGAAGAAGGTCCACATTCGTCTCTGTTGTCATGAAGCGAAAGAGTTGAAGAAGTCGTAGCTTCAATATCATCAGGATCTTCATTTTCCGTACGAGGAAATTGATAAATAATTCCAACTGTGTCATGCATGGTATCTTTTCCTGAAGTCGTGTCAACGAAGCGATCAAAATTATCAAACGCTACGTGAGTACTGCGTCCATCTACTGTATCGATACCGGTTGGTATTACCTTATTATCTTGGACTGCCGTATAACTCATTTCTGTCTCAAGCTCTTCAGCCAAATTGTATCCAACTGTATGGCCATATGGCCATATCTGTTAAGCATCGTGATTACTTGCCGAGAATTTGTTAGAGATTTCATAGTCAGTCCAAGGGTTAAATTTTTCGCTGGTTTACATCTACCCTTTGAAACAGCATAAATGATATCGCTACACAGTGACGTTACTTTGACCGAGGTGTCGTTTGAGTCATTACGAGAAACGTCGGGTCCGACAATGAGATTGTACATAAATTCAAGCAATTTCTCAGGAATCTCACATTCTCCGTGGATGACGTCATCAGCAGTTAAATGACTCGGCAGCTGTTTGCAATCAATAGCTTTTACAAGATTCCTTAAATGATAAGCTACGTCTTCAAATTTGTTGTCTTCTTTTGTTTCCAAAAATTTAGTGTTATTAGCCATAACAGACACATCGATGTATGTCTTGTATGTACATTATTTTACAACGCGGTCCGGTAGATGCTTCAATCGTTAGACGGTCACCGAAACTTTTTAATACTTTTTTTTCCAAAGTTTTGGGTCGGAAATCCGCTATATCATCGGGGTCTATTTTATTTCTTTTAAACTCTAATAATAGAGCTTGATATCTTGAAAATAACTGTGCAAAGTACATAACTTTTTCATTTTCAATTATTTCTTTTGTAATAAAATCTATAAGAGACTCATAAGCTAATTTATGTAGCTGTCTGTTTTCATGCCAACTAGTATCAAGATGTTCCTCGGTATATCGCTTTTCTTGTACCCGATATGAAGCAAAACAGATCTTGTGATAGGCAACAGTTTGATTCTCAAGTTTCGAAAGTATCTCCAAATCATTTAAAGTTTCAGCAATTGTTTTTATTTTTTGTACTACATTTTCAGACTGAGGAAATATCAGATTAAGCATCTGTTTTCCACATTTATTTTGTTTGTGGCTGCAAAACAGGCATGTTGTTTGTTTATCAGAAGTAGGTGCTGTAGAGGCAGGATTTGTCGATACTGAATCAAGCGCCTCGTCAATCAAATTACGTGGAGTTGATGTAAATGACGGGACCTGAAACAAATAATTTGTTAAACAAATTTAAAAATAAATTTCAATTTCAAACATTTATTAAATTAAAGATTTAAATTCATCAACAAAACAATGAAAATTAGAGCAATTAAATTAATATATTATATTAATGATATTTTAATATCTTGTCCAAATTTATAAGAAAATGAAGTTATTGCATCAATATTACTCTCTTCTCTCTCAGTATTTGTTGTACTTAAATGTCCACTAGAATCCAGACATCGTGGATGTTCGTCAGTTGTAGACGTACTTGGATGCACCTAAAAATTCAATTTCATTGAGTAAATAAAAGTTATATGTATCATTTTTATTAATTAATACTGTTAATATACATACAAAGTCTGCGAGCGAGGAATTTGAACATTCCTGATCGGGATTAAACAAGTGTCTCTGTTCCTGCAAATAATCACAATAGTAAGTCTTGGATATCTGACACATTCAGAATAATAACCATTTAAAAAAATCTTGATAATTTAATTATTATAATTTAAGACAGAATTTAATACTTACTTCATGATTTCTGATAAAATTGTTGAAATCTTCATTATACATTTTTTTTAATACATCAGTAATTGTTTATAACATAATGATGAATGATAACCTAAAGAATCAACTGCATCTTTGGTTAACTGAACCTCATCATGATACTTGAAAAAAATTTTTTTACGAAACAATTCTTAAATATCTCATCGTTTAAATTAATTATAGAATCGTTTGAACCGCACAAAAAAACACTTTTTGATTTTTCTATAACAATTCACTCGAATAGAGGTTATAAACAACAGAACACGTTTCCAAATACAGAATATATATATACTAATATATATAAATGCGTAATTACTCCAAAAAAAATTTAGAGCGATAGAGTTGTCTTTTTCTATCGCACGGAGAAAAGAGCATGCGCACTCTCTTTCACTCGGCAACTGCTTCACGCACAACTACTATGCTGCATCCTCCTTTATTGCATAGAATAGTACGTTTTTTTTTTATTCAGATAGAAGAAGGACCATGGGGGGTTCCCGCATATGGTCTACATAGAAAGGACGAAACTAGATGTGTCGCAACAAAAGTAAGACTATGACCGGGTTTACATGAACGCCTCAATAAAGACGTTCCCAGCAAAAATACGATTTGCATATAAATAAAATTATGGGATGTAACAAAAGAGGTATATAAAAGGGGAATGTCGCCCCTGAAAGAAGAAGACATCCACGCATCCGCGCGCAAAGCCCCTAATAAAATAGTACGTTCACGCTTCTCTGTCGCACCCTGCTCGCTTACTCAAATATTCGGATTTTAAAGGACGGCAACCGCAAGTCTTGATCGATTTTGCTTAGGCAACCTAATACCACTGTGTTCACAATAAAATTATTTATTTTTTGTATAGTTCAATTAAAGAATACAGATGAGTGTAAATTAGTAATGCCAATTCACCTGTTTATACCTGGCAACCCAGTAATAGGGAGCAGTAAAAGATAGGCAACCTAACTTTTCCTTTCTACTTATGCTTTGTACATACTTTTGATTGGTACTGAATGTTTTTAGAATATAAATAAGTGTAGAAATAAAAAAATAATTAATTAAATTATTTTTAATTAAGGGTAGCGTTGAGCTGATTTAATTAGGCAACCCATCCGCGATTTGTTTGTTTATTTATTATGTTTGATAAAAAATACCTTTTATTAGGGAAATAGATGGGTGAAGGTCAATGTAGGTCGGAATCTTAAACTATTTGCCATGTAGCATTCTTTGCGGAGACATGGGTTGTTTCCGTTTTTTTCAATCTCTGTATTTTCAATCTTTATTTTCGACTTTATATGTTTACGGCGCGTCCTCCGCCAGGGGGGTGTTACCTGTTCGCCTTGTTTCTACTTTTATTTACTGCCGAATGCATGTCGACAACTGCTACATAGTACTTCATATTTCTGTTTATATTTCTGTTTATATTTTGTTTATATATTTATTTGTTAATTTATAATTTGCCTAAAGTCTATTGACTATGGCATAATAAAAATCAATCAATCAATTAATCTCTCTCTCTCTCTCTCTCTCTCTCTCTCTCTCTCTCTTTCTCTCTCTCTCTCTCTCTCTCTCTCTCTCTCTCTCTCTCTCTTTCTCTCTGGGTGAAGAGGGGTTGTATTCCGTTAGACAATCGGATGGTAAGCCCGTTATTCAAATTAACTCTAATGCAGATCTTGATAAGTTCGTTTGACATGCACATTTCGACCGCTCTTTGTCTTCCGTCACACAATGCAACTTTGTCTCAATGTTTACTTGATTTCGCGTAGCTCAGGTTAATGCTAACTCTCTTGTGGTCATATTGGAATTTATCTGACTATGTTTTAGTGTTATCTCTTACCATATAAATTCTATATGATGATTTTGTAGCTTTAAACTACTATTTTTTATTTCCTGTTTATAACTCGCTTGGGCTACGGTTGTTGCTGCGTCCGCGGGGGACCATGCTAACGCTTACTAAATAATCACTAAAGACTTACTAGATAGTATATTTGCTAGTCTAACTTATGTTCTGTTGTGATAATGGGAGTTGCACTTGTCGTTACTTATCTCACCGTTGCTCTTTACTTGTTGTTTTTCTTTATCTATCACATTAATCTGTAGTTGCTTTATATACCAATATTGTCTACTTTAACTCAATCCTATTCGATATTGTTTATACTTTGCTAATTATTAGTTTTTAAGCTATACATATTCAGGATATTTTTTGCTACTTATCTCTTTGTATTTTTTATATTTTACTATATACTTTTCTATTATTGTATCTTTTGCTACTATTGTATCATATTGTATATATTTTGCTCTTATTGTAACTTTTGCCTAAAGTCTTGACTAGGGCATAATTAAAAATCAATCAATCAATCAATCAATCAATCAGTCAATCATTCTCTCTCTCCCCCTCTCTCTCCCTCTCTTCCTCCCTGGGAGACATTGGGAGACATCCCAATGGGACAAATCGTTTTCAGCGTAGCCAGAATATTTAGTGGTCCGATGGTAGGTTTCTTGAGTATAAAGGTGTCTATCGCAGAGTGTATCGGTTCGGTCTCTTATATATTTTGTGTGTGGCACTTAGAAGTTGCTCTGTGCCAAAGAAGAAATCGGTTTAAAAAATTGCTCCAGGAACGTTCCAAACTTCAACCAACTTAATAAAATACATTATTTTCTGATAAATCCACATTTTTTTCACTCCAAAATCGCGCCTTTTCATATGCCGAAATAATACTTTTTTTGAAACGCGCACTAGAGGACTTTTTTTCTTAAAGTGTCGTATTTTAGGAGTATAACCTGCAAATTATATTTAAAAAAATTAAAAAGTTATGATATTTTAAGCGAAAAAGCTACTTTTTTACGCATGTACTCGTTTACAATTTTTTTTCAACATGTTGCCATTTGATCTTTCACAAAATTGCAGTTGTTTTATATTCTAGAATGTTCAAGGTATGTTCTAAAATTATTTGAACCCGATCGGATCGATATCATTAAAATGGCAACCATTCAAAATCGATTGGGTCAATATGACTCACAAGAAAGCCACGGAGGTGTCCCACTCCGATCTTGATGAGCTTTATATATGTTGTTGTGTAAACAAAAATAAGAGATACGTATTTTTTATACGTGCCTATACGCATGTTTAGAGGGTGAACACCCCTTCAGAAAAAATCGATTTTTCTCTTTCGGGCCGAATATCTCCGAAACTATAAGAGATAGAAAAGTTTTAAAAAATGTGAATTAAATGGCTTCAAAAGTACTTTGAAATGATAACAAAATATTTTTTTTATTTTTTAACGTACCCCCGCCATTAATACATTTTTTTCAAAATTTTAAAATTTTTTGATCATCAAATAAAAGGTTGTTTTTTTACGAATTTAACCATGTATGAGAAAGTTATGTTACAATAAACCATTTTTGAGAAATAATTATAAACGCCTCTGTACACACTTTATTCGTGTCCGCCTTGCCCTCGATTCTTCATGCAACGCGTTCTGTAGGATTGAAATTTATAGAGATACAATGGGATCACAAAGTCTATTATTTAACCACAAAAACACCCACGCGTGCGTGCGTGTGTTTGTGTGTCAGCAGAGATAAGGACCCCACGATTTGTCATTCCCGCAGTAGTTAACGAATCCAAACCCTCTCTGCTGTGTGTGTGTGTGTGTATGTGTGTGTCAGCAGAGATAAGAACCCCACAGTTCGTCACTCCCGCGGTAGTTAACGACTCCAAACCCTCTTTGCTGTGTGTGTGTGCGTGTGCGTGTGTGTGTGTGTGCGTGGGTATGTGCGTGTGTGTGCGTGTGTGCAAATTCAATCACACCCGATTTTTTTACTAACGTTATCGATACGTTTTACGTTCGCTTAGGACACTGCCAAGTTGTCGAAGGACATCAAATTGAAAATTTAATAAAATAATCAGTGTTTTTATTCCTTCACATACACCAGTGTTCTTATCCCGTTCTTGCTTTGGTTGGCCGGATACGCACGCGCGCGCGCGCGCGCAAACACACACACACACACACACACAAAGTTTGGAGTCGTCAACTACCGCGCGAGTGACGAACCGTGGGGTCCTTATCTCTGCTGACACACACACAGAAACGCGCGTGCCCGCGTGAAACTTTATCTTTCTTCTATTGTCGCCGTGGGCCCTCGCTATCGCAAAATCTCAATCAAAACGTTCAAATAATCATAACTCTGCGAAAAAAAATCGTAGAGACCTCGACGACATCGCGTTGTTTTCGTCTCGGAAAGCCCTTTCGAACGAGCCCTCACTCAACCCCACATGCCATTTAAGATTTTTTGGCTCTCCCTTTCCCCCGTCTCCCGGGAGTGTGGGTGGTGTGGGTGGGGTGTGGTTTTTGTGGTTAAATAATAGACTTTGAGATCTCATTGTATCCCTATAAATTTCAATCCTACAGAACGCGTTGCATGAAGAATCGAGCGCATAGGCGGACACGGATAAAGTGTGTACAGAGGGGTTTATAATTATTTCTCAAAAATGGTTTATCGTAACATAATTTTCTCATACATGGTTAAATTCGTAAAAAAAACAACCTTTTATTTGATGATCAAAAAATTTCAAAATTTTGAAAAAAATATATTGGTGGCGGGGGTATGTTAAAAAATAAAAGAAATAAAAAAAAACATTTTGTTATTATTTCAAAGTACTTTTGTTTGGAGCTCACGTGTATATATTAGTTAATTAGTTGTTAAGTTTAAAACAACCTAGCTTCCGAAACGCGGATTTAGCTCGCGGCTGGTCAGGGTTCGGAGTAGACGCGGAGGAAGACACAAGACTCGGTTAAAATATAACAAAACAAAATAAGGTTTATTCAATTATGCGTGAATACATAGAGATGCTCGCGGGAGCGGTGAATATGTACAAAAGATTGCGGCGCTGCTACGATAGCGGCGGTTTACAGTGATCGCGGAGTCGATGGCTACGTGTGATAGATCGCGGACGCGGTAATACTGGCGGTGATATGCAGATATCGCGGAGTCGTTGGGTACGTGTAATAGGTCGCGGACGCGGTTACAATGGCGGTGACGTACAGATATCGCGGAGTCGATGGGAACGGGTAATATATCGCGGAGGCGGTTACAACGGCGGTGATATACAGATATCACGGAGCTTGCGGACGCCGGTAAAGCGACGATACACGGAGATCGCGGAGTTTCGCGGATCAGCGGGCGTGCGGGCTCGCTGAAGTACGGTGTGCGATTTTGGCGCTGGTGACGCGGTATCGCAGGTTTGGATAGCGTCGGCAGTGAGCGCGTAGGGCGCTGGATCGCGATTGGACGTGATATCGAGCGACTAAGACCCTTAGCGGAGATAGAGAAGTACTCTCTATCTCCTGGCGCATCGATTCGTGTAGGCGGGAGGCGGCACCGGGTGGCCAAGACCCTTGGCGAGTAAGAGAAGAACTCTCTTACTCTGGTTCACTCCGGTGTCACAGGTGTTCGTATGGAAGTTCGAGTCAACCGCCTAGATGCTTCACTCGGCAGAGGCAGAGAACACTCTCTACCTCCTGGTTGCTCGACTGTGGGATTTCGGGATCCGTGAGCAGCGGAGAATCGGTCGGGTCGGTTTGCTGGCTCACGGCGGAATCTAAAACCTAGCAACATTGCTCGGTTTATATACGCCCGCGGTGGTGTGTCGGCGTGGCGGGGGTATACGCGACGGCAATCGCGCGCGCCGGGATGGAGCGGTGGAGCGTTCAGGAAGTACGGCGCGGCGCCCCGACGCCGCGATTGCGTTCGGTGGCTCTCGGCCGTTTTCGGCACCGCTCGGCGCTTCGAGTCGGTTGCCGCGCTAAGTCCGTTTGCGGACTGATACGCGAGATTAATAGTTTAAAAAAAGCACACCGTGCCTTGTCTCGCCCGGCGGGTGTTCGGCCGGGCGGCATCCGGCTGATGCTCGCCGGGAATGATGCGTTTTGGGGCGCATCGTTACAAGTTAATCGTTTAAGGTTCGCGTTACATATTAGTCGATAAGTTGCTTTTTGTATATTTGTTGAAGCGTTACCGTCGGTAACCTAAATTTCGTGTTTAGTGACTCGCGCGGAATGTTGGCGGATCGCGATCGTTAGCATGTCAATATTCGCGCGACTCACCCGACTCGTGCTGCCCGCCCGCGGGTGGCATCCCCAAATAATAGGAGAAATTGGTACTCGCTCGCGCCGTACTTCACAGGTGCGAGCCAGAGAGTGCCGGAATGATCACTCATCGTTCGGACGTGATCGTATTAACACACATTCGGACACCAGCAAGTCAACTCATATCTCAGACGTAGCTGAATTAATTTCGCACCGCGCACGATACTTATTCGGAGATTGTCGAGTGCGATCAACGAGCCTATCACCGTGCCTTGCCTGCCTGCCTGCTTATTGCACGCTCCTGCCTGCTATTGACATTCTTGCACGCTTTGCTCCTCCCGCTACCAAGGAGGGCTCGCAGCCAAAAGAAGGACGAGAACGATCAAGGAAGCATTGCCAGGAAAAGGCTGGGCAACGATACGGTGAGTCGCTTTCGCTTGCTTTATTCGTTTTGCGTTTCGTTTAAATTTTGTAAGGGAACGGTCCCTCTGGTCCTTCGAGTATTAACGCATGGAACTTTCGCGAATCCGGGGAGCGCCTCACATCCCCCCGAGCAACTTTTGAAGCCATTTAATTTACATTTTTGAAAACTTTTTTATCTCTTATAGTTTCGGAGATATTCGGCCCGAAAGAGAAAAATCAATTTTTTCCGAAGGAGTGTTTACCCTCTAAACATGCGTATGGGCACGTATAAAAAAATACGTATCTCTTATTTTTGTCTACACAACAACATATATAAAGCTCATCAAGATCGGAGTGAGACACCTCCGTGGCTTTCCTTGTCAGTATGACTAACACGGGATTCTACAGAAGTGTGACTACGAAGGGTTAATTATATAGGCAAATTTAAATATTCTAAGTGTACACGTTTTTTAATATTTTTTTTCTAAATGTTGAAAATATATATTTCAGTAAATATGCATGAAAAATTACACCTCACCGATTTTATCGCTACCTAAATATGTTAGCAGCGGTTCTTCTAACAAGGAGAGGACGCGAGGATCGTGAAATGGATTTGAACAGTGATGAAATGTATTTAAAATTTTTTAAATATACATAGTTTTTGTTTAAATTAAACTTTTTTATTTTTATTTATGCTAAAAGAATAAAAAAGACCAAGAAGAAATTTGCAAAAAGGTCGACGGGAATCGAACGGGGGTCGGCAGCGTAGCAATCAAGAGCTACACCTGCTTCGCTGCGCTATTTCGACGGAAATCTCTGCTTATGAACTGGTAAACTTGCATCGCGTTCCTATTTTGAAAAGCATTTTTCACGAAAACGGCTAAACGTTGCGCGATAGTCCATCACTATGTTTTAGTACTAGTAAAGAACCATTATAAAAATAAGTTTTATTCAAATCTGTTTCCCGGTCCTCACGCCTTCCCCTTGTTAGTAGTTCTCCGTAAGAAAGAAGTAGGGGCATTGGTTTAGAAGATATAACAAATTAAAGTTTCACAATTTTAATGTTTTTATAATAGACCTCGTTTCACTTTATAAGTGGAGTGGGGTAGATCTTGCTTCGCATGGAAAAGCATGAAAAGAGTTGAAAACATAACACATTATTACAGCGTACATAAACGTTAATGTCAAACTTCAATTTGTTATATCTTCTAAACCAATGCTGTCCTCAACTTTTTCCTTGAAGAATTACAGTAGAACTTACTCTACAACATATTTAAGTAGCGAGAAAATCGGTGAAATGAAATCTTTTATGCATATTTACCTATATTTCAGTATCTTATAATAATTACAGATATCGATTCCAACATACATTGTATCAATACAATGTATCAAAAATTTTATGCCAGAATCTTACTTCATTGAAGTTATCAAAGACGACGTATAATGAAATTCTTGCAAATACTGTGGAAATGCATTTACGAGCCATAAAGTAAGTATGTATAATAAATATTCAAAAAATTGGTTTATATAAAAATAGAAAATCGCTATATACTTGCACCTGCTAAATAAAATTATTTATATATACATATACCACTGTGTGCGTGCGTGCGTGCGTGCGTGAATGAACAAATTATTTTTTTTTCGAGCACAATAACAAGAATAATAAGTTCTTGAAGCTTTTTGGATGCTGATACGATCCTGTTTGTCAAATTGCTCTATCGCTTCAAAATTTTAAGAAATTTGCAATTAACTTTGCAAAAAAGCTATTTTAGTAATCTTTGTCACGGTACCTTGACAAAAGCGAATCTCTCTCCAATGATCATGATCTTGACTTGTGTTGTCAAGGTCATCTTCCTGATTGACCTTCAGAGGGTTTTAGTCTGCACTGTTTTTTTATTAAAAAGTTATTAACAAAAAAGTTTGAAAAATAGAATTTTTTGATACCGTATAGATAAAATTACAATCGTATGTGGACAGTCATGATGAAACTGTTCAGTTTTTCTTTAGAAGCAAGCTTTACGCATATAAACAGAGATGTTATTATATGAGTTGTCTAGTTGATCTTGTCATTAGTATTCCTTGTATTTATACACATTTATTGCTCAGTCTGCTTCAGATCTTTGAGGTATAGGTACATTTATCTTTAATAACGTATTATGTGCAAATAATAATGCATTTATATAAGTTTTTACACTTAACATTTAATTGTGATAGTCTAATGAAATATCTCATTAATAAAAAAGTTGTTCGTGGCAATGTTAAGTGTCCAAAATGTGGCAATGTTATAACTTACGCAAATATATTTGATAATTATACTATGCATTATAGTATAATTATACTATGTAAATATTATAAAAATATGCTTTAAAAAAGATAAAAATAACATGCAATTTTAAAATTAGCATGTTAAACAATATTTTGTTACAAAAAACTCAACAATATTTTGTCTCACGAAACTCATTTAGATATAGTAAAAATATGCCGATTTATTTTTTTTTTAAATTACCTAACCACCACACATCATTACATTCTATGTAATGAATTGGAAATATGGGAAAAAACTAATGTAGACTGGACGAATTTTTGTAGAGGTACATTAATACAAAATATTTGTATTTGATAATGATAAATATGCATACATTATGTTATTTATATTTTATTTTATAGTTATTAGCACAGCATTTAATGAAAAAAGAGCAACAAATTAGTGGACCGGGAATTATTGTAGAAAGAGATGTGGTCAAAATTAGCAAGAGAAAATGTAAAAGTCATATTTTAAAAAAATAGTGGGTGTTTGACGAAATAAAACGCAACAGCAAGAAAGTTTTTATTGTTCCCGTAAAAGATCGCAGTTTTAAAACTTCATTGCCATTAATTCGCAAATATATTGCTCCTAATTCTATTATTTATAGTGACTGTTGGCGTGCATATAACAATATTCAAAATGAGAATTTAACTGAGAATGTAAATTCTCTGTAAACCAAACAGTGAATCATTTGCAAAATTTCGTCGACTCTAATACTGGAGTTTATACCCAAAATATCGAAAGATTGTGGAGAAAAATGCGAGCTAATATTCCACGTTTTGGTACCCCTTACAAAAAAAGTATTACTAGCTGGTTAGTAATAAATACTTATTTTGTGTATTAATAATACTAAAATTAAGTATTTATTAGTACTTGAATCACTGTGATCCAAGTATTGCATAGTATTTTATTACTGGTAAGTAATTTATGAAAGTAGTATTTAATACAGGACGAGTATTGAATACTTAGTATTAAATTTCTGATGAGAAAGCATTTAATACTAGGTGAAAAATACTTGTGTAATAAATACTTGTGTTGAATTACTGATGAGTATTTCAATGTTAGTACTGAAGTACTGAACCAAGGATTCCATGTGTAATAAATCACTGGCCAGTATTTTAATATTAATTTAATACTCAAGTACTGAACTGAATATTCCATGTGAAATTAATCACTGACCAGTACTACAATTGGTATAGAAACATTATAATGGGTAATTCCTGATAATATTAAGGAAAAGAGATAAAAGTAAGGCACAAATACATTTTATATGAAGGTCTGTACTAATTCGTCGTGATAAAAGTGTACAAGTTTTGAAATAGTACTGAGGATATCATTTTAATATCCAATTCAAAATTTTATTACTCTTTTTAAACTGAATTTGTTTCTTAAAATAATTTTTAAAAAATTATATATTTGCGCTGGTTATGACATATGTAGACTATATATAACACTTACATCAAATTAAGAAGTAGTCTACCACGTAAGGCAGTTGGCTCACGATCTAGAGGTCCCGAGTTCGATCCCACCAAGGTAAGTGTCTTTTTCAAATACAAGAAAATATTTATAATTATAGACTGCATCTTAAGAAACAAATTTAGTTATAAATTAGTAATAAAATTTCGAAAAAAATAATTTTTTTTTATGCCGGGTAAATATCGAAAATCGAAATATCGGTGAATAATTCAATACTAAGCACCAGTAGTTCTGTGTAGTATTAATCACTACCTATAATATTTATCACTACCAGTATTTTCCCAGTATTTCCCAAATAAATATTGACAGTATTAAATCACTGAGATTTTAAGTATTTAGTCAGTAATACTTTTCTGTAAGGGACCTAGAAAGATAACTACGAACATTATATTTTTAAATTTTGATTTAAGAGACTTTATGTTTTTGATTAACAAATGCCTCTTTTGACATTATGCGAAAATTATACTCATTAGATAGGGGAGACCGGGGCTATTCGTGACACATTTTTGTTTCGAATTTTTTTCTTGCTTCGTATAAATGTTTAAAAAATTTTTATTAGTGCGATGTAATCGTCCATCTCTCTAGTTTAAAAAAAAAAAATATATAGGTTTTTCTCTCACGAGTCTCGAAATATATCAAGAAATGTATCGCTGTGTCATGTGTCACGAATTGCCCCGAAGCCTGGGTAATTCGTGACAAACCACGGGATAATGCGTAACACTTTCTCTGATTGAACAAACTATATAGATTTCTTTCGTTTTTGCAATTTTTATCTACTTTATACTTCGAAAAAGCTTTTATTTGTCAGAATTTACATATTATATGTATAAAAAATTATGAGGAAAAATGTAACGCCTGTTCCATTAATTGCCTTCATTGCTCACATTCGATTACGGGAAACCACTTCTCGAAGGCGTCCGCGGCCCCTGCGAATTGGTTTTTCCTTTGAACGCTTATTTGTGGCGTTTTTGGTTGCCTCGATTGCTCGTGTCACGAAATGCCCCGGCGTGATTTTTCCTTATTCATGATCCATGACTTACAGATAAGAAAGAATACCATAAAATCTACTCATGCATTATGCTTAGTGAAGTCGAGTGACTGAATACAACTTACCGTTTCGGATCTCTTATTATTTTATTCGGCAAGAAAACAAATTTTTGGGATTTGAAAAAATTTACTTTGAGCACTTGAAATCAAACTTTCTGTCACTGAGAGAGAAAAATGGTTGACACGCAAATGCCATTCCGTTGGTACCTAGAGGACACTAAGAAACATCTGTGATTGATATTACAGGTTTCTAGCAGCAAGCATTTTAAAGTTAGGCCCGCGACAAAATTTCAGCAGTGTCACGAATAGCCCCGGTCTCCCCTAGCCATTAACCCTCAAACACCGCACTGGGTTACGCTAACTCAGTGCGCTTGAAATATTTATAGTTGTTTTGAATAGCGAAGGGTGAGGGAGTTGGGACTAAGGGTTGGGTAAAAGAACTTATGCACGCCTACTATAAATTCCCCCAGATCGCAGCCATAGTGTGTTCGGAGCAGCGAATTAAGGACGTTGTCAATTTAGTTTATAATTTTTCCCTATCGTGAGTTATTGCCAAAAACTCATGCAGTTGCATTTTGGCTTGTAATAACATATAATGAGATATACAATGGCTTGTGGTAAAAAAAAGGAAATTATTTTAAATTGTTATATTTTTGACTTATCTATCAGATAGCTGTCACGTGACCTATTCAATTGCACTATTACACCACATTTATAATTTTACGCACTTTTACGTCACTGCGCTTGGGCCTGTGCGTCTACATCATATCGGTACGACAGATATCCAAACCACGCTACTGTCAACTTTAGTACTTAATAACTTTTTTGCTAAGTGAGAGCGACAATTTTAACTTATAGATTCATGTTTTACGCACCAAAATACACAAAATTGTGAAGTTTTAGCCAAATCGGTGAGAAAGTCCCTCTCCTTCATAAATACCTTAATTTTCAAATAAGCAATAATTTATTTTGAAGAACTATTATTTTAATAATAGTTCTTCAATTTATGTCTACTAATTTATGTCTACTAATTACTAATTTGTAAATAAAAATTAATTTATTTTTAATTTTAATTAAATTTTCTTTACAGTTATTAGATATTTAAATCGAGTCGATTTAATTCCGGGGAGGGAAGGGTTTTTAATTCTAACAATTACTGTGTTTTAAGTCCGACAAATAATCGGCGCGCAGTATGTTGGAAAAAACTATATGTATATATATAGACATATATGTATACAGTAACTAATATAAGGCTGTCAAAGACCTAAGCTTGGATCGCATGGCTTTTCTAATTGATTGATAATTTATTTTTGCCTAAATACTAATTTTTCACGTAATGGGAAACTTTTTTTCTGATAAATTACCCATTTTTTAAGTAACGGATAATTTATTTTTGCATAAATATTAATTTTTACGTAATTAGTAACCTTTTGTGACTAATTACTAATTTGCTGATTCTGTAAAGTTTAATTTGTTGTTATCGCTAATTTCATAAATAATTAAAAAATAAAAAATGGTCTTTGTTTTTGCCGATTTTTGCATAAAATTAACTTGAATATTTGTTTAAGACCGTGATTAACTTCGAGCATTACATTTTCGCGTTAATCATCTGCGATCGTTATGACATGGGTCTTTCGTCAAATAAGTCGTTCTGGAACTAACTTTCTCTTGACCAAATAAACGTCAATGTCATGAGACAACCACGGTTCTATGAGACAAAACAAACCCAAGTCATAAACACTAATGATCATCGCCAAGTAACGATCATCGATCTCAACCGACGGCTGACAAATTCGTCGTCGCACTTGCGTGCGAAACGATGACGTAGGCCGCCGATCGCCAATCGCTCTTTCTAATTTTTCGCGCATGGTTCGCCATTGGCAATTAACGAAGCGGAGGCCCCTTATGAAAATGTGCCCTTCATTGCCATTAAAAAATGTCATTGAATTCCCATTGTTCCAGACGCAATGGAAATGAAGGCATTTTTGCCAAAGATAAAAAGGTTCACACAAAATCCCATTGGTATTGCTATTGGTATTGCCACTGGTTTTGCCGTTGGTATTGCCATTGGTATTGCCATTAGTATTGCCATTGGTATTAACATTGGCAATACCAATGGGATTTTGTGTGGAAATTTTTATCTTTGGCAAAAATGCCTTTATTTCCATTGCGTCTGAAACAATAAGAATTCAATGGCATTTTAATAAATGGTATTATTTTGTCTTTAATATAAATGCCTTTATTTCCCATTGCCTTTGGTTCAACGGACAAACTAATAGGAGCTCAATTGCCTTAGGCGATTAGCGCCTGAAAATATGCCTCGGTGTCCCGTAGGGGGTCTCATACATATACCAGTCCGTGCCGAACCTTGAATTTGAGAAAATGCATGAACGATGCGACGCCTAGCGCCGTCGATGCGAACTGCCGGTAATACAGTTACCGCGCGGGCGTGATGATGATGCATGTACCACTGGTGGCGCAAACCGCCACATTTACCATTGACGAATTTCCATTACAATTCACACTGAACAAATTGGCTGAAGGTAGAAAAATTCCATACAAATTTTATCCTTCATGAGTCATTGGCAGTTTCCATTACGCCTGTATGGAAAAAGTTGTCATTCGAATCTTGCCATTGTGTTTCCATTCATCTTATTGCCACTCAATATTTTCCATTAACTTTTCCATATAATTCGCATTGCAAGTTCCATACACAAGTTTTAACCTTCATAAGCCATTAGCAGTTTCCATTACGCCTGTATGGAAAAAGTTGTCATTTGAATCTTGCCATTGTGTTTCCATTCATCTTATTGCTACTCAATATTTTCCATTAACTTTTCCATATAATTCGCATTGCAACTGTAGGGCAACCATACATTCCCACTGACCGCCATTGAGCACTCAAGGGCACATTTTCATAAGGGGCCTCCCTTCTTGCGACAAGGAAAATTTGTTACGACGGACGAACCGCTCAGGATTCTCACTCGTATTTCGATTGCTAGACAGATTGCTAAGAAAGATCAATTATCATAACCGTTTACTTATTACCAAATTCTTTACTTTGTCAGTGAAAAAATTAACACAGGTTGTATCTTTGACCAAACTGACATTTAATACTCAAATTCTTACATTAGCTCGACGTTTCGACACTGGTTTTGTGTCCTTATCAAGAGATTTCTGAAAAGTATACAAAACGAAGTCATTACAAGCACATTGTTACAGGAACGAATGTCGCACAAGAAACAATAAAAAAATTGCTTCCCTAAAAAGCTGATTGATAAGCAAATTAACAAGATATTAAAAAAATTAAATTATCGCAATAACATCACCGACGGTAATAATGTAAGCAATACTTTCGACGCCCGGAGATACATTGCGCTTCTTTACATTAAAGGTTTTAGTGAGAATATTCGCCGTACTGTAAACCGATGTGGCCTGGATGTTCTTTACACGATCCCCAAAAAGCTGGATTCAATTATAAAACGAGGCAAAGACAAGTTCAAAAATATGAAAAAAACAGGAGTGGTCTACAAAATTGAATGTAATGACTGTAACGTTTCTTATATTGGACAAACTCTAAGACATTTGGAAACTCGTGTTAGGGAACATTTAGGTGACATCAAAAAAGATGTGAATAACCACTCTGTTGTTAGCAAGCACCGATTTACACACGGACATAATTTCAAATGATCCGATACGGAGATTATGCATAAAGAGAGAAATGTAAGGAAGAGGGAGATTGCAGAGATGTTTTACATAAAAAAAGAACAAAAGAACACGATTAATATAAAGAAGGACACTGAGAATCTCAATCCGCTATACGATAGAATCATAAGAGTCACGTAATAATTTCTCTCTAAGCGTTATTTTTATTTGTTTGACCTAGTCGGTTATTTATATTTCGGCGATTAGTCAGTCGCTGTCTTTCGATTCGGAACGACGTGTCACCGGTCGGTTCCGTTCACATTATGACTGCGGCTCGCTCTGGAGTGCGACTTTTTTATAATAAAGAAATTTGACAATGTTAGTAGAACTGCAAGAACCTTGTGGGTGGCTAATGCAATTTGCGAACAGTAAGATAGGTAGATATTTCCTTTATTGTTTCTCGTGCGACATTTGTTCCTGTAACAATGTCCTGTAATGTAAGAATTTGAGTATTAAATGTCAGTTTGGTCAAAGATACAACCTGCGTTTACTTATTCATTGTCTATTGTGGTATATTGGCTGAGCTATCATTTGCTAGCGGCACTTGACTATTAGAATTACCGATGCGAATTAATATTTACATGAAATAATACGTCACTCGATATCTGATATAGTATTCATTAATTATTTATTAGCAAATAAACAAGATAAGTTCATCTTGTCATACGTTCAAATTACTTTGCGAATTCTAAGTATACTTTAATTGAAGTGAACTATTTAATCAAAAATAATATATTCAAATCGACAACAATTGGCCAAAAAATATACATAAACTTCACAACGTTTCAAGCCAGGCTTCGGGTCCTTATCAAGTGATCTAACAAAACAAAATAAAGCATGGGGTCGAATAACATCGTCAATAGTTAAAGTATAAAACATGAAAAATATAACAGAAAATTCTTTTTCGTCAATGCAGAAATATTTAAGTGCAAATAAAATTTAAAATACCTGATGAGAAAAAGGCTACCATCGTCGACACATTCTCTGTCTAATGTTTAGGAGATTTTGACAGAAAAATCATACATAAAAGGCTAGAAATTAATAAAATTAATAAGTATGATGTCCAACCCACAAACAGTAACAAGAAAAGGAGGGTTACTCATTTACCAGAAGAATGTCCCACGATAGCACCAATTTACATTTCGTATCATATTAACGAATTAAAGCGTCTAGGAGTTACACAGCGATATCAAAATTTTCGAGCCACACAACGACTCATGTTCACACAATAGAAGTCCGGAACGAACTGGCAGTATCGCATATACTTAAAAGTTTACAAGGTTGTCAGGTCAGAGAGTAACCAATCGCAGAAATAGTATATTTTACAACTAGTGGGAAAAGTGGTCGATTCTGAATGAGTGTGAAGTTGGTCGCACGAGCGAAGCGAGTGCGACCATCACACTCATTTGGGCTCGACCACTCTTCCCACGAGTTGTTCATACTATTTTTCCTAACAAGAGCGTGAAACAGGCCGCTTTTCGCGCTTGTTTTACAATTTCATTTCTCCACTAGTTGAGAAATGGCTTACGTCAACATTGCGAAATGGATCGTTTTGCTCACTCAAAACAAGCGCGAAAAGCGGCCCATTTCACGCTCGCGTTAGGAAAACAAAATTATACGCTCGATATGACGTTATCGTATATGGGATTTAAATTATCCGTGTCTTTTTTTAGATTAATAGTATTAGAATACTTTTTTATAAGAAACATTTCCGCAATTTCTCTCTTTTTTGTATTATTTTCTCTGTGCAGTATCTCAGCCTCGGACCATTTAAAATCATGCCCAAAACGCGATGTTTGCTGACAACGGAATGCTTACTATCGTCTTTCTTTATATCGTTAAAATGTTCTGCCACACGCGTTTTAAGGTATCGCTTTGTTTGTCCGATATAAGATGCACAACAATTATCGTAGTTAATTCTGTAGACCAATTCAGAGTTATTCTTATCAAGACGGTCCTTTCCTCTCCTAATAATGACGTCCAATTTTTTAGGGACGGTGTGGACCGTTTTGTTGTGGCGTGTGTGGAACAGTGAGTCTTCTTTGAATTCCTTGCTCCTTTAGAAATGTGTCAAACTCTCCATTACAGTATTCGCGACCATTGTCGCTCTGCAAGTGTTTGATTCGCTCCTCATTTTGTTTTTCAGCATACGCCTTGAATTTTTTGCACACATTGAGGACGTCGCTTTTCTGCTTGATAAAGTAGACCTCGTACTAGCGGGTGCAGTCATCGATGAATGTAACAAAATACAATGCGCCTTTGACGCAGGTCTCCAAGATAAAGAGCCTCTAGTCGATAGACTAATGTAGGTAAGGGAAGTCGGCAAATTGGATCCGTAACTTCGGAATAAGGATTGGCTCTGAGGAGCGGGGCGTGTCGGGCTTGGTCGGGAAGCGGGTTTGGCTGACGTGCCGGGCCTGGGCGAGGTGAACCGATCGGCGTTCTCGCGCCGGTCCCGGGGATCCGAGCTCGGTCCCGTGCCTTGGCCTTCCGCGGATCTTCCTTGCTGTGAGGCTTCCGTGGCGGCGCGAGCCGTCGTGGTCGTCCTCTTCGGCCGCCATTCAACGCTCAGCTCAGAACTGGCACGGACTAGGGGAATCCGACTGTTTAATTAAAACAAAGCATTGCGATGGCCCTCGCGGGTGTTGACGCAATGTGATTTCTGCCCAGTGCTTTCTTCGACTGGATTCTCATAGGTCCGCACAGATCAGTGTGAATGATATTCAGCTTCTTCGTGCTTCGAGAAGTGCTTGGAGTAAAGCTTAATGAGGTAACCTTATCTTTCATGCACGTATCGCAGGGTGACAGGCTGTTTGCGCGTTCGATACTCACACCAGAGACCAATTCTTTCTTTTTCATCTCTACAAGGTCGTGAATATTTAAATGGCCCATCCTTCTGTGCCACAGTGTCAGCCTTTTCTGATCCTCATCTTCTGAGGCCGTCAGAGCCTTACCATCTGCACCACATACGTAATATAGGCTTTCAACACGATCAGCCACCATTTTAATTGATCCGTCTGGGCCTCTCACGATAGCTTCGTTTCTTTGAACTACGATTTCGTTTCCACGATTCGTTATCTTAGACACGGATATCAAAATCGTCCTTAAATTTGGTACCAAAAGCGTCTCTTCAAGGTTGACGGTCCTATTCGCTGATCCATCTAAAATATTCAGTTGTACAATTCCTCTTGCCTTAATATCTGCTGAAGTGTTGCTAGCCAAATTTAATTTCTTATGCCCGACGTTCGTGACATCAACAAAAGTGTCCTCGATATGGCACACGTGAGACGTGCTCCTGCTATCGAGGCACCAACGACTGTCCTTGTAGCTTGAATCTGTTTTGAACGCTGTGTTTTGGTTTGCCTCGCACACTATATACGCGTCGAATTCTTGAGCCGCCTTGGCTCCGTGACCTTTAGCGTTCCGTGGGCATTCAGTTGCTCGATGTCCGAACTTACGACACTTGAAACATTTTATTTTAGCATCTGTATTAGAATCAGTATGATTTTCATTTCGTTGAAAGGGATTATGTTTTTTCCACGCACCTTTTGGCTTCTTTCAAGCAACCATTGCTCCAGCCGTTTCGACGCGTTTATTCTAGCATCGGCTTCGCTTTCTTTTAAGATCTTGACCTTGAGGGCTTCCACGTCGGGTAATTCATCACGGGATTCGATGGCGCATCTAAAATTTTCAAAACTCGGCGGTAGACTGTACAGCAACAGAATGCTTAGCAACTCCTTATTTACGTCTATGCCCATGACTACGAGTTCAAAAAAACGCGTCAAAAAAACTATTCATATGATCGCGCACATCTTCCCCTTGTAATTTTTAAATTACTAACTTCTTTAATAAAGTGGCTTTTCGGGCCGGCCCTCTCGATGTATAGATGCCTTGCAATTTTAACCAAATTTCACGCGAAGTTATACATCCACATATTTGTTGCAATTCAAGCGGGCTTATAGATAAAATTAAATCAGACTTAGCCTCTTTGTCGCCTTGTATCCATCGTTTGCGCGCCTCTCTCGACGCATCATCCGTCCCTGCCGGTGCTGGACATTTGTCGCTCGTATACTTCCACGTACCATTTTTGATCATCAGTGCCTCCACTTGCATGCTCCAGGAGTCGTAATTGTCCTTCGTGAGCAATTCGATCCTCATTTAACTCGACATTATCACAAAAAAGTCTAGATGACAAGGATTCGCAAATACACCGAATAGTCTCAATACGTATTACACGTGATCGACTCGTGTTCGAAATATACGTGGCAACTGCACTCGCGTTTGACTCACAATTTTCTATCAACCGCACTTATTTCACAATTTGCATTCTGGGCCCATAACCTGTGGACGCAGGTACACAGAGAAATACGGAAATAGCTCTTTCTTAGGATAAGAAAAATAGAACCGTTATACTTCTATTCTCTTTACTATAGCTTCTCGATATGTTGCCTGAGCCGTGTCGCAGAGACGAATGAACAAGTGTACGCGGAACAACAGCGCCTCTCTGTGAAAAGGAAGGCAACTATTATAATCGTAGATAATCGAAACGATCCGAGGATCGAACCCAAGATTCGTAGATTCCAACAGAAGAGATCATGGAACAGATCTTCTGAACCGTTTATGCGATTGTATAAGTGACGGAAGATAAAGACGCGTCATTTAAATTAGAACGCTTATCCGTTTTTGTATATTTTATTTTAGAAAAGGAACATTCACATAAATATGTGGAACCGAACATTGAAAAAATACAAAAACTGAAATTTATTAAATTGGGATAAGATGACTTGTTTAAAATTTTAAAGAATTCTATTCCTTTTTTTGTTCGTGATTTAAGGGAAATATCTGTTTGCAAATTACACAGTTTTTCCTGAAATTGGAGATTCTGTTCTTCAATTTGAACGGTGAGAGGATTCTCGACAAGAATTAAGTCGGCTCTAAGTGTCGATATGTCACTAAAACATGTTTCGAATTGATTTACGATCGATTCGAGAATGTGTGTTTTTTAAAATTTATGTTTGTGCCATGTTTTTCACTGAGAATTTGGCAAGATGGGAAAAAATGTACAATATTCTGTTCCATGTGATTTTTCATTAATATTAATTTTCTATGGAAAGCATCAATGTAACTAATTAACTGGGAAATGTTCTGCTTGGCCTTTTGCAACTTTAAATTTAATATATTTAAGTGATTTGTTATGTCTGTGATTAGAGCTATCTCGGAAAGTGACTCAAAATTCTCTAAAAAAGCTTTAAATTCGTCGTTTTTTTGGACTGATAAGAAGATTTCTTTCCTTATTGCAAAGAATTTTTCAAAGCATTTGCCTGCACTAAGCCTGGGCACTGCGCAATGAAGGGGAACAGCAGTGTAAGCGTTAATGAAACGTGTCTCTGAAGACATACGAACACGTCTAATGCGAACCTCGCTCTCACAGTAACTAAAGGATAAACAAAAGATTATTATTCTTCTGTTAACAATACTTTATGTCCCCGGGTTGATGGCCCTCGAGTAGACAAAATGCGCCCTCAGTCTAGACTCCTCTTGGTGAAAAAATTGTAATAATGAAAATAAGAAATTTTGTTTCTTTAAGCATTTGCATCGCAAAACTGCATAAGCGCCTATCATTGTGTTTGCTTTTTTCAAGTTAGCATTTACTTAAAAAATTTCCAGTTACGATACTGATAAGCTCTGATCTATCTATCTGTGTTTGATTATCTTTCTTCATTCGTATTTTATTATTTTTTATTCATATCTAAGGCTAATATTAAGCCAAAAGGTTATTTGTAATTTTTTAATTAAATTAAATTCTATTTCGTGAAGATATCTTTTTTGAAAATAATTTTGAATTTCATTAAAAATTTTTCAATTCTATTACACTGAAAAACAAATGCTTTCGTATTTATTGCATGGTAGTAATTAAGATTTTTGATCGCTTGGTCAGCTGTCATTGTTCTGAACTTATCAAAGATTTTTAATGCGACAAAAACAGGCAGTGTTGAACATATACAAAAATACGCACAATGTTAAATAAGATAAAAATCGCGATGTGATATATATTTACTACAATGCATTCACTACGATCCTTAAGAAAGATCGCAATCACTATGCACAATTTTTTAAAATTCTAGAAATAAGGTTCTGTATTCTTTTTCTTCTTTTAACTGGCTCTTCTTTTCCATCTAATTATATGTTTGTAGAGAAAATTTCAGAACCAATTAGTGCAACCGTTACACCCCGGTCGCGCTTCTCTTTTATATAGGACTCTACTATTATTATATATTGTTATGTAAACTAGTTCCACGTGTGGCCGCAACCAAGGCGAGTGACGCTAGTTGCTAGTGATTGGTGAAAGCTAGGTCTAATTAACCAAATCTAAAAGAATTATATATAAAAGATCGAAAAGTAGAAAAGATCGAAAAAATTGTTTTTTTTTTTTTAGTTTTCGATGCCAATGTGTTCTGAATGTTCTAAAACTATGTTTTATGACTTTATGTTCTCAGCCAGTGCAGCTAAAATAAACAGACCCTGTGTCTTTTTTAATGTTATTAAACAAAATTCGATTGTTTGAACGGTTTTATAGAAGAAAATGAAAGAGGTGTTTAATAAAAAAATAAAAAAAATTGTAGACAATAGCAATAATCGTAGTGATTACTTCATGAATAAGCGATATCAAATAATTTGTAAGGTTAAGGGGATCCTGTAGCCGGGTCTGTAATACCGACATTTGTTTTGCACAGATATCTTTTTTTGGCTTTACGGATTGAAAAATCCTTCTCCAAAGTTGAAGCATATTCGGAAATAAAGGCCACACCACGCGATTTTATACCAAAAATAAAAATAATTTTAGAAACTGCATATAACAATGCATCAACTTGCGAAAACATTCGCTTTATATAAAAATTCTACAATGTATTGTTACAAAAAACTGTGGCGTGGCCAGCGGATTACATCTAAAAATACGATACCGTTGTCAGAATTAGGTTTAGACTCTAAACAAAAAAGTTATCTGCGAAAAATGATTATTGCAAACGTGCACTAGCAATGATGACATGGAAGAGCAGTATTGCGTGTAGCGAGAGATGGCGCAGCAATCGAACAAAGACAGATGCCTCTTGTTAGACAAGGACGGATATAGATATATAACATAGAAAACAGGATTAGAAATGTTGACATTACCCCGACGTCGAGAAAGTTTTTTTTTTTTTACGCGGTGGAAATTTTTATCTACTGGAATCCCCGCAGGACTAACCAGTCACGAGGTCTTGGAGACCCGATCGGGGAGCGTCCCGCGGGTTTCGACCAGTAGCCCCTCCGGAGAGGGGAAGACCCCCCGCCCCCGGGGAAGGACGGGGGAGTGCCGGATTCTACGGAGAGCAGGGACTGAGTCCCGCCATTTCTCCATAGCCTACCGGCTAAAACCACCGCGAGTGACCCTAACTGCGCTTTGTGGGGGAGCCCTGGGAAACGCATTGATCACATCCGCGAGCTCCCCCACGCGTTTGCTTGAAGCAAAAACCTCTAATTTGTGACGGACGAGTGCCACCACCCTCGTCCGTCATCCCTCCCCACGGGGTTGCCGCTGCCTGGCTAGGGCAGCTGCAGCGAGCGAACGGTAAGCCCCGACCGCTCACCCACCCCCCGTGCGAGGATGGGAGGAGTGCCCGCCCAAAGAGAACCGGGCGGCGTTCTCCCACCCTCGCGCCCCCTCAGAGGGCAGGCGGGCGCCGAGCACCGGCTCGGGACCCGTCGGAGTCCCTTTTCGGAGCCCAGCCCCCTGCCTTCGCGGATCAGAGGGAGCACCCGTGGCCAATCCCCTTGGGGAGTTCGCCCGAGCCCCGACCCGCTTCCTCCGCCGACCTGCACGGTACTAAAGCAACGGCGGGAAGGAAGGACCCCCACCTCCGTAGAGGTTTCAGGGATCCCCCCAAACCCGGCGTCCACTCTCTCCTATTTGTTAACGCGCCCCCGCGTTACGCGAGGGTTCCCGGTCAGAAGACCGGTGTGTCTTTCTATGTCCTGACAGACCCTGTGGGGAAGACCGGGTGTCGGTACTGTCGGTCTACCCCCGTTTCGTCCCTTCGGTTACGTCGAGGAAGTTCGGCCTCCACTATAGGATTCCCTTAAGGGCTTACACCTGAGTAAAGTGACTATATTTTGGGAATTTTTTTCTCGGGAAATAATTGCTTTATTTAAAAACTTTTTTTTCTGTTAAAAAGAGCATGTATTCTAATACGTTTGTGAATTTTTTAATTAAAATTTATCAACAATAAATATTGTTTATTGGCGTCAGCGTAAGCCCCGTTTTTTTGCGGTGTTCACCATTTTGGGTTGTCACGTCATCTGGAACAAAAATATGCATTAAATTCCTAATTAGTGATATACAAGACATGAGTTAGCTACGAGCCAAAAAAAATTAAAAAAAAAAATTGAAAAATGGCGGCTGTTTGAAGTTTGAAGTCGATTTTTGACCTATTTTTTCAAGTTACCAATGCATTTTTTAAACATTTGTAACAAAAAATTTATAAAAATCTGATCGTAGCTAATTAGACAAAGCATCCAAGAATATCGTGTCCAAATTTCAAAAAGATCTATCGATCCGTTCTCGAGATATCGTAAACACCGTTTTTTAAAACCATGTTTCGAGAAAAACGCATTTAAAGTTTAGAAGAGATTTGGATATCATTAATTGTTTATAATGCTATAACTTGAAAACGGCTCGTCTTACGAAAAAAATGCAAAAGACAAAAAAGTTTTATTTTGACTCGAAAATACTTGTAATAATTTAAAAAAAAATTTTTTGTTAATTAACAATAAAATTGTTTTTTAAAAATTTTTTAATTTTACCTTTTGTCGGCGATTCCGGGGCCATATTAAAGTCCTTCGATGACGACTTGAGAAAAGGCTTCTCGAAAGACACGAAGTCCTGAGAGGAGAGAGCTATCTCGCGATACCGGCGAAAAAGGCACGATACCGCTACGCTTCGCTCCGCCCCGCTTCAGTAAAACTTCCGTAACTTCTCCAATTCTTCGAATTTCTTAATAATATTTTAACACAATATTTTTGAAACTATATATTTTCAAGAAATGCAGTTAAAAAAATCGATTTTTTCAAAATTCTACTCAGGTGTAAGCCCTTAAAGAAGCAAAACTTTTGAAAGACACTAAAACGTCTTTGTCACCCAAACAATATAGGACATTGAAAAGGTTGTAAGATTTTTCTTACTTGATCGATCTCACGACGGCTCAGTTCCACGGCAGGAATGGGTAACATAGAATTCAACTCGTATCTCTATTACAAACGCGTCTTTAATTATAATTCCGGGCTTTATTACAGCAGTATTTTCATCCGCGAGTGCTTACACACATCCACACGCATTCATCCATACACACACGCACTCTTCGCGCTCGTAATTCTGTCCTCATAGAAGAACAGTCAAATATATAAAATGTACAAGCGCGTGTCAAAACCGGAGGAAAACGAACGAAACCGCTTATGGCCCGCACGATGTATCAAATGACTCAAGTCCCTTATGCGGCGCTCGAATTATTACGTTATGGCCGCACACAGGCCGGCCGCAAGTTAAGTCTGTAAATGTGAGGTACTCAGCTGTGTGCCTGTAGACTGTACTGCGCTGGGATTCCCTCGGTGGCTTTCTCGCCTGTTCCGGGGGCTCTCGGCTTCGTCTTCTTCAATTGCTGCGTATATATTGGGTGGTATTCGCCAAGATCCGTCGCCGGCAGTGTGATGACCGTGTGAAGATCCGGAATTCAGTCTCCGACCAAAGGATTTTAGATTAGCTGCCTCGGCCCTTCAGATACGTGCGCCGCTTGGAGCCCCCAGAACGAAAGAGACCGAGCCTCGCTCGGTCCCATCGATCATCGGATCGCGGATCGATGGGCATGAGCGAAATCACCCGCCTCCCACTTCGGGAGAATCATAGGGTGGTGGATGGTAGCGTGCTCACACTATTACACCCTACATATTACATCTCACATATTACATCTTACAATGCCCCCCCCTTTTATGGGACACACCTTCAGCGTGAGGGCCATAAACTTAATCTCCTCCTTACAATTTGATAACGCATTTTATGGTTATTTACAAGTTAACGCCGTCTTCCCCTCATACCTTTATCAAAATACCGGCGCGAGATCCAATCATACTCAATCTCAATCGCATTCAATCTCTCACTCATACCGATACTTTATCTATAATCCTTCCAACGTTATCGTTATAGTGTTCGCATAGACACATCGTCAAAGTGTAGTATAATTAATTTACATCGATATCTTCCAAGATTAGCAGCGTTCGCATTTACACCTCGTCAAAGTATCATACCTTACATCTAAACATTCCAATATCAACAGTGTTCGCATACACATCGTCAATGTATAATAACTTACATATAAACATTCCAATATCAACAGTGTTCGCATACACATCGTCAAGGTATAATAACTTACATATAAACATTCCAATATCAACAGTATTTACCCGTACAATGTTAGGGAGAGAACTCGAACAAATACTTTCTTGTCTACTTTTCGCGGTCTTTACCTTTCCCAAGATAATACTTTCGGAGATTGAGACGGTTATATATGCCTATCTCTACCTGCTCATTCTTTGGATCAACGAGTGCGAACGCGTTTTCTCCTATTCTTCGAATTATTTTATAGGGACCCTCAAATAGGTGGAAAAACTTCCCGATCACCTCATCACAAGCGTTTGAGAGATGTTTTACTCTTAATAGGACTAAGTCCCCGACCGATAACTGAATCTTAGATTTACCTCCTTGTCTTTTACGATACTTAAAATTCTTCCTTAAATTCTCTCTAGCCATCGCGATTAGGAATTCGTGCGAGGGTTTCTCACTTTTGGAAAATTGGACGAGCTTTAGAATCTCATCTTGAACGGAATGACCAAATTGCAATTCATACGGTGTAACTCCCGTACTCTGGTGGACCGTAACATTTAATATTTCTTCGATTTTCGGCACAAACGTAACCCATTTTGTATGTTTTTTCGCGCATAACGTTCTAAATAATCGGCCCAACTCGCGCATAACGCGTTCTGTTGGATTTGACTGCGGGTGTCTGATCAAACTATACAAAACCTTGATACCTTCGGCCTCAAGTCGCGTTTTCCATAATGCGGACGTGAATTGGCTACCGTGGTCTGATAAAATACGCTTTGGCTTTCCGAATTTTGGAATAAAGATATCCATAATTTTTTTTACACACATGCAAACAGTTGCTTTTTTCATCGGATACAAACTCACATACTTTGTAAAGGCGTCTACCATAACAAATATATATTGCATTCCTCCGCGGGCCATCGGGAGAGGACCATAAAAATCCACAGTAACTAAATCATTCGGACCTTTTGACTCAATAAAATTATATTCTCCCTCCATTGATACTGTTAAATATTTTACTCGTTGACACATATCGCAATGTAATACAAAATTCTTTACTTGTGCCGACATACCTCTCCAATAATAAAATTGTTTCAGATATGTGATGGTTTTATAAACACCTGGATGACCCAGTTTAGAGTGTATCTCCTTTATTAACGATCGTTGCATTGTTTTCGGTATTACAATTCTCCAGTTTTTCCTACTCCTTTCCCGATGAAACAGTATGTCGCTATATACAACAAAATCAGCATTTCCCCCCCTCTCAGCGGAAGCATCAATGCAACACCTTATTTTTGGATCATCACTCTGCAATTCGCTCAACGCCTTCATGTCTCGAGCGAAATTGCCATCATAATGGATCGCGGCTATTACCTTTAGCGATGTTTCCTCTTTATCATTTGCGGGAGAGAAACATTGATGCAACGATGAGATAACAATTTGCTCAAGACTTTCCTCCGCAAACTTTCCTTCTGGGTTTTGACTGAAGAAATCAGCTACCACGTTATCCACCCCACGACAATACACCACCGAAAAGGAGTACTGTTGCAATAACAATATCCACCGCATAATTCTACCACTCTGAAAAGCCGCGGACTGCAAAAACGTTAGACTCTTGTGGCCCGTCACCACCTCAAAGTGCACACCCACCAAATGAACCCGGAACTTTTCTACCGAATATACAATCGCCAAGAGTTCCTTCTCTGTTGTGGTATATTTAGTCTCCGCGCGCGACAAGCATCGACTCACTATTCCAACTATGCTATGATTCCCTCCCCCATCGATCTGATATAATATTCCAGCGATACCGCGATCACTCGCGTCAGTTTGCACCTTAAAAGGAACTCCCGGGATAACGTGCCTCAGTGTTACGCTTCTATTCAGGTTTTCTTTTATCTCGTTAAACGCCAATGAATGTACTCGGATCCACCCCCACCTTATATCTTTCCTCAGTAACTCGCGAAGCGAGCTCACTGACGCGCTATGTCTTACGTTAAATTGACGGTAGTAATTGCATACCCCCAAGAATTGTTGTAATTGTTTTTTATTTTTTGGCTCCTCGAGATTTGCAATCACTTCGAGCTTCCTCCGCTCTGGCGACACACCTTCCGCTGTTATCTCAAATCCAAGAAAAGAAACACTCTTTTGAAAGAATACACATTTTGATAATTTTAATGTAAAGTTATACTCAAGGAGACGTTTAAATATTCTTTCTAGGACCATTAGGTGGTCCTTGAAGGTTTTGGTTCCAATTACTACGTCATCAATATACTTAGACATAAATTCGTTAAACTCGTCCCCCAACGCGTTGCTCAATGCCCTTATAAAACCGCTACCGGCAGTCTTTAATCCAAACGGAATCCTACAATATAAATATGTTTTGAAATCAAACAAGAACGCAGTGAACGGTCGCGACGATTCTTTCAATGGCACTTGCCAATATCCGTGAGTCAAATCTATCTTCGAGAACCATTTAGCGCCATGATACTTTTGCGTTAATTCATTTATTAGCGGTGGTGATTCTTGATCGTCTTCGATTACTTCGTTTATGCCTCTCGCGTCTAAACAAACTCTAACACTACCATCTTCCTTTTTTACGATTCTTACCGGATTACAATACGGACTAATTCCCCTTTCGATAACCCTATCTTTGATCATTTTTTCGATTGCTTTTCTCGTCGGCTCGCGTAACGCATACGGAACAGGATAATTATGACAAATTCTCGGTTGACGGATGCCGGGCTTTAGTTTTATGCGATGCTCATATCCCTTCGCGCAGCCTGGCTTGTCCGAAAAAAGTGAACGAAAATTTTCTAACATTTCGCGAAAAATATGTTTTTGGACGTTGTCAAGTAAGGTCATTTCACACGCGATCTCTATCGGGCCCTCCGGTACACCTTGCCTACACTCCGTTTTCTTCTCAGCTAGAGGAACGTTATTAAATATATTATTATCCCCTATATCATTATCAATACCATCACATATCTCATCACATATATCATGATCATTACATATATTATTACCGTCACACATTTCATTATAAATATCCCCCTTTCTTTGTACCAATTCTTGTATAATTGTTTCTTTATTATTTTCTTCAACCCGGTCGCTCTTAATCACTTCCGTTATCATCTCCTCATTTATCTTATTATAACTTAGTTCTCCCCCCCTATTTTCCTTTTGAGTTACCTCACTTGAACTAATCGCGTTATTTGTTATTTGGTCCTTCTCCCCTTTCGCGTCTAATTCACATATCTCTATCACATATACATATACCGTATCGTTTCTTTAAGTACATACAAGTGTTTCCATCGCGTCCCGCCCGAACATTACCGACGAATTCGCCAACCGTCGTCCTTGTATTTCTATACAATTTCGCTTATAATCCATGATCACATTATTCCTCGATAGCCAATTGTGACCCAAAATCAAGTTTGATGTTAAATAAGGTACAACTAGAAAAGAATCCTCGACCGTGATATCCTCGATTTTTATTTGAATGAAAATCTGACGTTTAATTGGTGTTGACTTTTTCCCGATCGCGGTCGAGACCACCAGGTTTGTCACGGGCAATTCTCTCACTCCGTTTTGTAACATTATTTCTTTATAAAACGACTCCGACACCGCCGATATCTGACTACCCGAATCCAGCAATGCCATCATTTGCTGATTATGTATTCTAACTCGGACATGTGGACATTTAGCCAATAAATTAACGCGATCGCCATTATCTTGGTCCTTTTTTCCTTCAATTCCGCTAGCCAATTCACTCACAAAATCAAAATCCTCCCGATGCGACGACGGACCTGATTTCATCGCACCGATTTCTAGTTTAAATTACTACTCGATTCGTTGTTATTGATCCTAGTGTCGAAGTTATCTCTATTCACTCGTAGTGTATTCGCTGGCGGAGGATAACGCGTATCAGGTAGCCTGAAATCTCAAAAACCGTTTCGACCACCCCTTCTATAACCCGAATAATAATCCTCATTCCGATAACTGTTTTGGAATCTATTGTGTTGATACCTATGTCTATTATGTTCCCAATGTCCTTTGTCTTATGTGCGGGCTCGCGTATCTTTGTTGACTACGTTCCTTCTCCCTTCGAATTCCATCCAAGTTCGCCAGCGTTTGCACGATCAAATTCGCGTCATTATAATTAATGGTTACCATCTTTTCTTTGATCCAGAGGGGATACTATTGAACGATTTTGTAGTTGATTTTATATTCAGACAATTTGGGAATGAAATATTTCGCTTCTTTGAGCTGACGGTAATAGTATATTTGCAATGAATCCCCCCCCCCCCCCGACTCATACCGTCTCTCCATCCACGCGTTTTTGAATTGCACGCGAGTCGGCACTTAATAGAATTTCTCAATAAATTGTTCTTTGAATTCCCCATAATTTTGAATATCCGCACTCCGCAAGTCCATCCACAAGCTCGCCCTTCCCTCTAATGCATGCTCAACAATTAATAATTTCCGATCCTCTTTAACATTTTTTGTTTTAAAAAATTTCTCTAACCCTTCCACGAATTCCATAGGATTTGAGGTAAGTTCGTCCTTAAATTTCGGCATCTTAATATCTAAGTTAAAATTTTGTACGTTACTGATTAACGTCGCAATCTCCTCAGTATTGACGTGGTTCCGGCTTCCTTCGTTATTAGGAGCCTGGTGAAGGACATCTCGTTGTTGATGTTGCTGTTCGGCGTTCATCATTCGCATAGCCTCAAGGTCTCGTCGCGCCCGCTCTAATTCTTCGCGTACTCTGTTCAAGTTCTCCCGGTCCTGTTCTCTCGCGTCATCTCCATTAATTCCGTCCGTATTAATAAGTCGATCTTCCATGATCGGCATTTTGTATGTCCGTTTATTTTTTCCTGAGAAAGTATAACTAGTAAATTTCTGCTTCCCTTTTCTACCAGATTTTGTTAAATAAATATGTGTCTCATCCTCAGCCATTCACACTCGATTCACACTCCTACCACCGACAAATAAACCATCGTGATAATCGTCGTACTTTCGTTTATATCAGTATCGTTTATATCAGCTCATCATATCAGTTCGTTTATATCAGGTTTGTTTCAGATCTCTGAATTGAGGACTCCTATTAATTATTCTATATTTTATTTTTTTGTTTTGGGAACCAATGTACTTTACTATGTTTGAGATAAAATTTTATTTTTTTTTGTTTTCGGTTATGAAAGTTAAAATTAACAAAAAGTACTGCAATGCCACTAACAATCCCAGAACCCATTCAAATCTATTTGTCATTATGTGAACAATGTCAAGGTAAGAAAAAAATTCAAATAAAAGGATTAGTCGTGGCGTCAATTCTTTCCAATCATATGAATTCAAGATGTCAAGTGGACTTAATCAATATCCAGAGTGAGCCAGATAGAGACTATTGTTTCATTTTTAACTATCAAGACCATCTAACTAAATTCACGATTCTCAGGTCACTTAAAACCAAAACAGCAAATTAAGTCGCATATTTCAATCCAATCTCAATCCTAATCCGTAGTCTAATACGGGCTTTAGATGGCCTATTACGATTCTTGAAACAAGGTGAAAATTACAAAAGTGAGGAAATCATTAGAGTATTTATGATTTTATTGATCGAAGTCCAGTAAATCTGTTCACTTTTGTAATTTTTATCTCGTTTCAAGAACCGTAATCGAGCCCTAGAACACCGTTATAGCTTTGTCTCACTCCCACTAACTTCTTGACTATAAATGGCGGACCAATAAAAAATCGTCATCACATTGGTTTAACTCTTATTATAGGGACGCTAATTCGTATAAGTGAGACCTCCTTGTCACACGCGTGGTCAAACTATGTTATCCTTGTCCCTCAACTCGGCGCCACTCTATCAAGAGTGCAATGCGCGGTCCAGTAGTATATGGTCTAAAAGCCCGTGCACATAGAAAACCTTAGTAAAAATTCCATTAGAAACGGATAGAAAATGCATTCTGTCCGTTTCTGACTGTTTTACTATGCGTTTTTGTCCCTGCAATTACGGATAAAAGCAGATGAAAAGTGTTGCAGATTTTATAAGACTGTGTATAATACGGTGAAGAAAGCTAACTGTATCTAACTGATTCCTAACGGAACGGAATTTATCTAAACCTATGCGCAGACAAATTATGAATCCTATCCGTTTTTATACGTAGCCAATTTTGAATGTCTATCCGCATCTGATTGCAGAACCAGGCAGGATATCTATCTGCATTTGCATGCAATTATAATTTGCCCGCTCTATTCGTTTCTAACTGCAAATGCATTTTATTAATTTCTTATTACTGCAAATACATATACATTGTGGGAGGTTTGTAGTTATCAGGTAGATTCTACCTTTAAACGTCAGGAAATACCTTTATAGAGAAGAGATTCCTCCAGTTATAACACTGTAATTTTTCTGGTGTTCGCCTCACAGAACGCCTGCTTATATATTATGGCTGGTTGTATTTTAAATGTGAAAAACGCTTTCCATCATGCGCCGCCTAGCGGCGTCGTCGCAAACTAGTCGCTGGTAATATCTAACGAAATCCTGTCCGCTCTAACAACAAATTTGAAGAAAAGATTCAACTCCTATCTGTTTCGGTAAGCAACACTAGGTATCTGTAAATGCAGACAAAAAATGTAACAGCGTGTAACTTTATCTAAATAGAGATCTATCGGCGTGTCATCTATATGCTTTTGCAACGGAAAATCTTGTCCGTTTCTGTCCGTATTCTGTACGCATCCGATGCTGATGGTATCTATTCGCAATTGCGGGCAGCATATCCATCTGCATTTGTATGCAAAGTTGACCTATTATGACGGCGGCGAGTCCCCTCGGTCCCGTCTGCCGAGAAGGAGCGCGCCGTCAATTCACTAATTATCTTAAATTTACAATAAAAATTACTGGTACTGAATGGTAGCTCGACCAGGGATGTCCTCCGAACTCGGTATGGGCGCCAGGCGCGAATACTCGCACCACGGTACCTACACCAAATCTAAGCCCACGCTAAATATGAGATATTTGTGAATATCTGAGGCGTGAATTCTTAATATTTTAGATCGCTGTTAGGTCTCGGATAGAAGGAGAAGAAGGAGCGCAGCGCAATTAGCGCACACAAAGAATAGTATAAACAATAATAATAAAAAAAAAGGATAAAGATAGGGTAGACCGGGGACAAAAGTAACATTTTGAGTTTAAGATTTTATAACAGTTAAAATATAATATCTACGTAAAAAAGACCTGTACCTTTAGATGTAGTATTTATTTGACTACAAAATTTTCTTGTGCTGAATTCAGTAATGTAACTAGGAAAAAAGTTATTATTGTTTAAAGAATATGAGGAATACTGTTACAACCGTCCCAACCCCCGGGACAATTGTAACAGCAGAGGGGAACGATTGTACCACATCATCTATAAACAAAATAATGGTTATTTAGTAGGTTTATGTAATCAATCTTACGAATTTTCTATAAAAAATGCAACTTTAATGATAAAATAATTTGTTACATGACAATATCAGTATTTTTACATTATAGCAAACAAAAACAAATAATACTGTTTTCTCAACTGAAAGATTATTTATAATCATATATATTTAAAAAATTAGGTTAAGTTGAAGTTGTCCCCGAGCAACGGGGACAATTGTAACGCTACAACTGTTCCCAGGCATTGATGTTACAATTGTCCCCTAATGATATTTTATGATTCGAAGTAAATTTTTTACATAAATATCTGGATGAAAGTCAATCGTATTATGCAAATCATCAACATAAATAATCACTAAAACATATAAAAATAAAACCTTATACCTTCGGCATAAAAAAAGAAAAATATTTCAGATTTTATGCACGTAAGAAAACTTACTTCAGGAAGGAAAAAAGTAACTTCTTCTCCTGCACACGTGCACGTTCCGCGAGGGGCGGCAATGAACTAAGGAACAAATGCCGCTCTATCTAGCGGATCTCGCCTCGCGGTCATACACATGTACCTTTTATAGTTTAAGAAATATTCACGATGTTACAACTGTACCCTGTTACTTTTGTCCCCGGTCTACCCTATATTTACTTTATTTACCTCGAGAGGCCTTAAAGGGCGTTTTTAAAGGGACGTATCCTATCCAAGTCAAGAGGGGCCTTAAAGGGCATTTTTAAGAGGACGTACCCAACCCTATCTAACTCATCCATTTCCATTACCATTTCCTTTGGACCAACGGTTTAACGTCTCTTCCGAAAGACGGAGCCCAGTTTTTTCCAACTAGGGTTACCTCTCTCCGTTAGATGGGGGGGGGGGAGCAGCGTTTTTGCTGAGAAATTTCTCAGTCGCCTAGCGGGATTCGAATCCGGTTCTCCGGATTACGAATCTGGCACTCTACCCACTAGACCAGCCGTCACCCCCATAAACAATAATAATATATTTCACAATTTAGAAAGGGAAGGTATCTGACAAGCCGATCGCGGATCTCAGTAGCAACGACTCCCGTAACGCATTCCGCGGCGAATAGCACAGCAACGAAGACCATCTGACACTACAATCACGAATAACACCACAACGAATACCGTCTGACTCTACTGTTAATGATGCGAAGAATATCTCGCCCTTACACGACGATACCTCGCTCACAATATTCAAGACTATAGGCAAATAGTCCCGTAATGGCCACTCGCGACGTCTCGCAAATGGTCCCGTAAGTACCTATACTCATTATAGATCCCTCGCACCCCAAGACCTGATTACGCATTCCCCCTGTTCCGCGACAATACTTTCCGATGAGCGCGAAGGACACCTCGCCAAACGCAGTACTCTAAACGCGATTACACGAACGCAATGTACAAGACGCGATTACACAAACGCAATGCACAAGACGCGATTACACGAACGCAATGCACAAGACGCGATTACACGAACGCAATGCACAAGACGCGATTACGCGTTACACGAAACGCGATTACACAAACGCGACTACACAAACCGCGACTACACAGAACGTGATTACACACAACGCGATTCTATGCCGTCTTGCGGGGCGGTCATACTTAACTCCGAATTCCTGATTTATAGCATTTTACGCATTGCGGGACGGAACGTACGTGGCTATAATTACGCGGTGACTGTCGGCCGCGTGCGGTTCTTCGAGAAGGGCGATCACGTATTACTCTCTCGGCCGGGCCCTCCGCCAGTATTCCGTTCGGTAATTAGTTACGTTAAACATACTTTACGTGTTTCTGCGCGACTCTCGGAAGGGCCTCGGCCGCAAGAAGAATCTTACTTGTTACGCAAATGTTTTTTACGAGATGCTCGAGTAGTGGCCTTACAATGGATTTCGCAAGCTCGGCAGCCGGTGCTTCAGGGGATGTCGCCTCTTGCTACGCCAACACGACAGTGACGATCCTCTGGCCCGACGGGACCACGATGGGCCCGCGCGCCTGCGCGCCGTGCTTGCAAGCCCTCCTTGCCGATCAGCCCTTCGCGAGCGCTGCGTCCGATCGCCTTCCGCTCCTGTCGGAGCCCCTCGCGGCTTCCTCGCCCGCCGGCGGTCTGTTTGAAAAGCTGCTGAGTCCGGTTGTCCAGGCCGCGACTTCAGGGCCGGTCTCGACTGCTAGGCTGGCCAGGCTATGGCTACATCGATCAGTAGGCAGTGTTCCGTGGCGATCTCCATCGTGAGCAGGCTTCATCTCGGCGTCGTTGGGGCTGATGTGCTCGCCCTGCGAGACGCTCCAAGCAGTATCGGCAATTGGCCCAAGCGTGACCCGCCCACCGGCTAACTTCTCCGTAGAACCCCTCCTGAAAATTTCCGCGGTGCGATTCAAGCCGTTACAATTTCTCCTGGCTATCTACTCGGCATCTGCAATTCTCGCAACAGAATATAATTTCTGCTAAATTATGACACGGTCGCCCCGTCTTAGAAGGAGGCGACATCCCGGACGTTCCCCTCGGTCGAGCTACCGTCTGGACAGGGGACGTGACCTTGTCACACTATATAGGAATCTGTTTGTAACTACGATTTCTGTCTGTTTCTGTCCGTAGTCTGTACACATATCAGATGCTAACAGTATCTATATGTAAATGCTGATAGTATATCCATCTGCATCTGTATGCAATGCCGACCTATAGGAATCTGTCTGTAATTACGGATACGATTCCTGTCTGTTTTTATTTGCATGCAATGGCCGTGTTCCGATGTAGTACTGTCAGTACTAAAAATCTATTGTCCACGTTACATAAACTGCTCAAAAAAATTAGGAGATTTCTTTTTGTCAGTAAATTTTTGCCCATTTTTAAACTGCAATTACTCAGCGAATAATTAACGTTAAAAAAAGTTTAAAAAAAGGTTTTACAGGGCAAACTCTATTATAAGGTGCTTTTGTTCAATTTTCACTCAGATTAATACTCAAAGGCGTAGTTAGTTTTGAATAAAGACGTATTTGAGATATTCAAAATGTTGAAATTTGCAGTCTTTTACCGCCTAACAAAAAAATTAGCGAACATAATCATCATTAATACCGTCTCAAAGTACAGACTTTGCCTTTTCAAATAAAAAAAAATTTATCTTATGCCGATTATTTAGCGAGATATCGCAATTTAAAGTAACCCCTGTTTTTTTTTTTTATTTTAGCACAATACCACCGACATTTGCATAACCTGATGAGCGTGGTGCTCAGTAAAATTTTGCGCATCATGTATGAATGTGTATATGGAGTGTACATGTGTATGTGTGTACATGTAGAGATTTTTTTTAGTAAGAAGTGTTGTCATCTCATCGCCGTATTACCTCGCGCAATATCTTGATCTCATATTGATGCATTTTTTTTTACATCAGATTGAAAAGATACTGCGTCAAATTTGAAATAAAATTTCTCAACACATACACATGTACACTCCATATACATAAACATGATGTGCAAAATTTTACTAAGCAACATGCCCGTGGTGCACATCAGGTTATGGAAATGCCGGCGGTATCGTGCTAAAATCATAAAGAAAGCAGGGGTTACTTTAAATTGCAATATCTTGCTAAATAATCGGCGTAGGACAAAGTTTCTTTCTTATTTGAAAGGGCAAAGATGCAAATGGATATAATCAGCATTTATGTATAGATACCGTCAGCATCTGATGTGTACGGACTGCGGACAGAAACAGACAGAAATCGTATCCGTAGTTACAGACAGATTCCTATAGGTCGGCATTGCATACAGATGCAGATGGATATACTATCAGCCTTTACGTATAGATACCGTCATCATCTAATGTGTACAGACTACGGACAGAAACAGACAGGAATCGTATCCGTAGTTACAGACAGATTCCTATAAGTCGACATTGCATACAGATGCAGATGGATATGTTATCCGCAATTGCGAAAAGATACTGTCAGCATCTGATGTGTATAGGATGCGGACAGAAACAGACAGAAATCGTATCCGCAGTTACAAACAGATTCTTATAGGTCGGTATTTGTTGAAGTATTGAATTTAATTTTGGTTGAGTTTGCCTATCTAGTGCGATATTTTGTTTTGGTTTGAACAAAGGTAGATCGCACTCACAAGCACTCCTTACTCCAATGTGACGAGAAGTTCAGTTGCTATTTTAAAATACACGTTGTACGCAAGTATAAACTCACGCCTCGTAATTTACTCCGCATTAAAGATCCTTAGTAGGGAATATAGAGACACCCGAACCCGGGATTTCCGAAGGGGGAGCGGGGTGGTGAGCAACTTGAGGGCAAGGGGGGCTGGAAAAGGGGGGCTTATCAGGGTTTCGGCGAGCGCGTCGGGACATGTTGTTATCAAATATTGATAAACATATTGGTGGCAAAGAGGCTCCGCCGTCCGGCCGAGGGGGGTCCGCGGGGGAGAGGGGCCCGCGTTCTAGGACAAGGGCCCGCGGGGAAAGAGTTATTAATTAAGAGAAAAAATTTTACCTTAGTCTTGACGAGGGGAGTTCCCATGGCCGCGGCCCTCCATCATCCGTCTCAACGCGGCCAATAACACCTCCCGCGGATTCTGGCGGCCAGGGCGGTTGACGAGAGGACCCGCGATTCCTAAAGCCCAAGCGTGTTGAGCCATAGCTACGCGGTGATTAAATTCGTCGAGCGCCTCGTCCACCAATCTTTCGTCCTCCGCGGTAGGACGAACCCCCCGACCCTGCGCGAGGTGGTCGACGTATAATTGCGCCCGCCCGCGTCCGACGGTCGCGAGGTAGTCAGTGTACACCAATTGCGCCCAGCCGCGTCGACGGCAGCGCGGTGATCTGCGTGCACTTCTGCCCGCCCGCTTCCGATGGCCGCGCGATGGTCCGCGCGCACTTCTGTCCGCCCGCGTCCGACGGCCGCGCGATGGTCCGCGCGCACTTCTGCTCGATTACGCGTCCGATTGCGCGTACAATGCGGGGCGGCTGACGCAGGGGTTCAGGAGCAGCGGGCCACTCCCCCTAAATATTACTATTAGAGTCTTCGAACTCGAAAGTGTTGAGCACTTCCCTTGAATTTCACTTTTCTCGATGTCCCTAGCTTCAAAAGGTGTGCGCGGAAGCATCACAAAACAACAAAAAACTCGTTTAAAAAATCACAAAAAAAAAACGTCCGAACACGCGTCTGTAACCGTTCGCGGACTCGATGAGACTGAATTCAACGACGATTGTAGAACGAAGCGGGTAGAAAGTCGCCAGAGAAAAATATGGTGACAGTTTATACGACGAAAAGTAATTAAGATAAAATATGTCTCGCACTACAATGGCGAGCAAAGGTTCGACGGAGCACCACATAGGCGAGCGTCGACGTTTGCCGGAGCATCGGCACTCGCTTCTCAGTTTACGATATACGATACTTTAAATTTCAAGTGGCCCGAGTTCTGGCGAACGTCGCATATACGGCTCGAATGGAAATGCGTGCGAAGGAATTATGTCGTGATTTATACTTGAAAAATACATGTTTATTCTCCTTTTACATATTTTTTTTGTTCTTAGTAAAAAATAAAGCTGCGAGCTCACAATCGACGAGCTGATGTTTATCGAAAGCATCGCTAGCGCGTATTACTTTCGACACTTGCGTAGGCTCCGTTACAGAGGACGCGAAGAATTGCGTCAACTTGACATCGACCGTCTCGACAATTCTACTCAATCGATGGAACATCGCGTCGATGCACAGATCAAGATCGAGCATACGGCGTAACGTCGATTCGGTCATCGTTAAGCGTACGTTTAAAGACTCGAGACGTACGAGTTTTACGCCGTTAATCGTACAAATTCTCAATGTTAGCGGTCCAACGCTGATAAAATCACATGTATCTTTACAGTACTGAAGTGTTCGAGATTCCGTTATCACGGTGTGCCATCCCTTCAGATGGCAGCATCGATCGGGTACCGTTACCCGGGATCCTCGCGGCAGTTGGCGCAAGCTCAGGCGCGCTGATCGGCAGCATCATCCTCGCGATTTTCAACACTTCGTTGACATTGCCGCTGTGTGACCAAACGTACGTGCGTGCTCTATGCATCTTAGCGTTCTATGCATACGCTTCAGGTGCTTATCAAAGTAAAATAACCTAAACACGACGGATCAAGATCTCACACGTGCGCGGGTGCCGACCGCCACGTGTTTCAACGGCTCAAGGGCTACTCACTCACCGAGGAGGGTGATTAATATAATTGCCTCTTAAGTGCACGGACGATTATACAAAGACTTCTCATTTTAAGTGAACCGCGAAAGACTGTTCATTATTCTCAGGTCAGACTGTACCATGTTTATGTTCTCATTAAAGACGACTCAGACTGTGCTCTGAGTTACATTTTTTAATCAAAGGATAATTAATTAACACCTTCCACGCGCGTCGTCCTTCTCATCCCGCTTCCATCGCCGGGATTAATCAGCGATTTCGCAAACATGAAGGAAATTCTGAATGTTCCGTCGTTGTTCGTAGAATTCCTTCCACGTTTCGAGAGACAATATCAATTCCGTTCCTCGATGATCTTCTACGGCGATTTCCACGTAACTCGGTGGACCCACGTTAATGCTAACTTCGAAGAATTTGTATCCCGTAACTGTCAACGCGTATCGTGCTGAGTATACGAACCGCGCGGCGCTCCAACGAAATGCTGTAGAAAAAAATAATAAAATTAGTAATAAAAAATAATACAATTTACAAATATAAAAAAATATAAAGTTTTATAAGTTAAGAAAAAAACGAGAACTTACTTGTTACACTTGTTCTCATACGATGGAGTTTTATCATCGCAAATGAGTACGTAATAATTCACGCGTCTGCTTCCTTCAGCGGAGCACATTTTTTCTCTCGGTTATGAGAAGCGGATTGTTGATACAACTGGCCGATGCAAGACTGATCGTCGTCGTAAAATTAATCGAATATACGCGGTAACTCACAAAACTATGATGAAAGGGGGGGGGAATTAAGTTTCTGGAACGCTCAATCAGCGCTCTGGAATTTAGGAGAAAGGACTAAGGTAGGATGTTTTTTCTTTATTAAGACGTATATACGTCCCCCGCCACCTCCGCATGACATCAACCGCGAAACATGTGTAAGCGGCAGATTGCGACGGCTGAAATGTCAAGTAAATAGAGTAAGAAAACTAAGTTATCGACGCGGTGATTATAGGAATTGGACAGTTTGTGAGAAATGACGTAGTATAGTCGGCGTTAGCAGCGAATGAGAGAGGAGCATGATTTCGTAGTTTTGAAGGAGAGAGTCGCGAAGTAGCCGGCATGAGGATAACCCGTATTAGAGAGTAAGAGAGTAGGGAAGAAACCAGCCCGAGAATGGCACGTATTTATGGAGCAATTGTAAGAAGTCTGGAAGTGCTATGGTGAAGGAGATAAAGAATTAGGCAATAAAAGAAACATTAACGCGACTTATTAAAAACAAATATTGTATTTGACATTTTGACGACAAAGAGAATAGTGAAACTGTATATTTGTGTATTTATTGAAACTGTGTATTGATTGAAAACAAATATCACCAAAGAAATTGTATTTGACATTTTGGTTTTTGAATATATATATATATATATATATATATATATATATATATATATATATATATATATATATATGTTATGTCCTGCAAACTCCACAATTTCCCCTTTTTGCGTGATTTTCCTATTAACAATAAGTGCTTAAGATATCCCTTAAGGTAAGGATAAATAAACTGAGCACGGACGGTTATCAATCGGCGAGTGAGCTTTGATCTCTTCACATTTCCTTTTTATGATCAAACTACTTATTTGCTTGGGCAACTAAAAGCAACTTTCCAGATGACGAAATACTGACAGACGGGGCATATGTGACCAGATTCTCATCAACCATGTCGGCCCATAACTATAAAACACGGCGACATGGCGCGCCAAAAGGGCCTTAATTCCAGACGGAGTTTGCTTAGGATCTTTATTGCATCGCGCGACTAGCTCAAAATTGCCCGCGCAATGTTCCGACAAACAGAAACGAGGTCTAAAACGTGCTTTTGAAAATTTTGTAAAAGCACGTGGCGGAAGTTTCTATTTGTAATAAAACTGCAATTAAGATTAGATGGAATACATTTGTCTGTCGGTGCTGAAAATAGGGTCGTAAGATAAACTAAGAACCCAGAACTCTAATAAAAGAGAAATCGGCGATAGTCGAAAACAAATGAGTCACTGGAAGAAGCGATGGGTTACACCCCCACTAAGACAGTGGGGGCCTTACGAGGGGACTCACCAATGAAAAACAGGAAAAATCGATAACCGTCTCTAGCTTTCTAGGATAAGCGAAAACTTAAGAATCCACCTCTTGGGTGAAGACCATCCCATCCAATAAGAAATTTTTGAACACAAATTAGAAGAATCCCGCCAACCAAAAGTCCCAAAAATGAAAACCAGACACATCCCACACGAAATCTACCCCTTCCATTCCTTACATTTTCCTATATAAATCGCGATATCACGGGACTCCCTCTCTTAGTTCAGCTTTTCTTCAGACAGTTCACCTCTTCATCCCGGTTAATCTCTTTCCTCCGGTTCATCTCTTTAGTTCAATTTACTTCCTTTTTCTTCCATTTTACGAACGGTATTACATTCAAACCCGATCTTGAGTTAAGTTAAATTCTGTGCGCAAACTTAAACTCATTGAGTATCGACGAGAACCTATCCACAGGGCCCAAAAATATCCAGCCAGATTGAACGTAACACATCAACAAGTCAGTAAGTCTTATTATCATTATTATTTATCGGCGGACGCGAGGTATTCCTTCTCATTATTCCGGGTTAGCTGATTGACGTCGGTGGATTCATATTATTTCCTCGTTTTTGCTATCGAAGGTTTTGGTCGATCGGCGTAGGCACTGGATTTGCGGCGGTCGTTGGCGTTGTCGCGGGTCTGGCTGACTTGTCGGCTTTTGACTCCCAGCGTCTTCGTCGCTGTCACGGATTCGGCCGGTTTGCTGTCACGCTTGAACTCATAGCATTTTCTTCGCATAAACTAGGAGAGTTTCCTCCCCTCCTTTTCTTTTATCTCATGCCTCAGTAAAATCCAACATAATAGTTATTAAATGAATTATATTTTTAATAATGTCCTATTAAACGTCAATTAAATCGACGGAATCGACGGAATAGGCTGGTTATAGAATCATATCAGTAAAAGCAAACGTCTTAAAATCTTAAATAACCTTAACCTCATTCCAATGGCGGTCCTTAATTATTTTCCATGCATAAATTTTGTCTCTCTATCTTCACCCTGCAAATATTTCTTTATATTTAATTTTAATTGCGACTTAATTTAGTTTCAAATACACATATACACCACACATACATTTAGTTAAAGGATTATGTAATTGCATTCTGATTTCAATTGTAATAATAGCAGGCAGGATGTCCATTTTCAAATAGGTTTCTCCTCAAAAATCCTGCCCGATCACCCCCGCACTTTTGTAACACCCGCGAAGAATGCACACACGAACATACACCTTACACATACATTCTACACTTAAATCTATCTTAAATGTTTTCAATCCCGCGTTTAATTTGCCTTATTCTCACTTATTGTAATACTGATAGTTTACTCAACTTATATTTTTAATAAATGTTTTAGTTATGTTATATAATACATTTATTTATAACCTCACTCACCACTCTTCTCCCTCTCGAAATCGCACGAGGTCCGATCCTGAGTTAAAGGGATTGAATTCCCTGACTCGAAAGAGGACCGACGATCGCACCGCTCACGGAAGGCGTCCTACCGTCCCTACGGACGTTGACCCTTTTTGAGCCATCAAAAGTGCGTTCGGCTCGCGCTACGCGCCTCGGAGCGTGTACCTGCGAGCAATATTCTTAAGCGTCTAGTTGCGTCCTTCCTTACCCCGACCCCTCTGGTTAGCCTTTCCTTTGCTTCCCAGATTTCCTTATCCTAATCCCGGGGTTAGACGTAACATATAAATAAATATATATATATATATATATATATATATATATATATTGTAATGGTAATGTTAATATTTTGCCGTTATTATTCCCAGCGTAAAATATACGTGACGATCCCGTTGGCGTAGCACGGGTATTGATTATTACCAGACCCCGCGTTATTACGCTGTGATAAGGATAATGATGCGGGAAAAGAAAGACAAGGTTTTCGGCGTTTACTTCGGAATATATTTCTACTTATTACATTACCGCGAAGTCCATTGCACGGCCTTCGACCCGCGGACCGATACGTCGGGATGGAATTACAGAGGCGGGAGCTCTCCGACGCACGACCGTTCTCTTTAGCGACTTCCTTCGAACTCTCTCGACTTATCTCGCGCGACCGCGTCGGAACATGTTCGGACCTGCACGACCGTTACGAACTTCTCACGTGAACATCTTGTGATGCCACCTACCAATCACACGCCTTTCGCCACCGCGCGACGGTAGCGTTGACGTTAGCGCCCCTCGCGTTACCGCGACTTCCGCACGCAACGTGTGGAGCCACCTATCGGGATAGGCTCTCTTTGATTTCTTACAATATATATATATCTATCCTGACAGTAAAGTATTCTGTGTTTGAATTTTATTAAAGCTGTTTATACCAAACGTTTACACATGTTTAGACATGTTCGCTGAAACCTGATACCCTCTCGAAGCTCTCGAGTTAGAATTCGTCACGTATACCTACTTATTCTTTAATTTTGTACAATATCGACTAATAAGGAAACTAAATAAAACATTGTAAAATTTATATTTATATATAATTTATTTTTAAAAATATGACAATTTTTTCTGGCGTTTCGACCACCAGTTAAATATTTTTAATACATTTTGCAATGCGCTTAACGTGTTTTCCATATTGCATAATATTGGTAACATCTAGAATATTTAAAGATTCGATATCTTCGTAATCCGCATCCAGAGTCTCGATGGTTAATTTTTTCTCGCGTAATTCTCAAGCAGATCCACCAGTTATTCTCGTTTCTGGCACCCCTTGACGTACACGAGAGTCGCCATCTCGTCGTCGTCATCCTCTTCCTCACCGAGCACGGTCGACGTAATTAAACGGTTCACTTTGCTGTACGGCACGTTTCCGTCTTCCCATCGTAATCCATGGTGATTACGAATCAACCAAGAAGCGCACGATTTGTCGGATTTTGTAAGGAGATTCCACGGCATAGAGCATGTAAAGATGTAATGTGTCAGAACGAGTCCGTTTCTCAGCACCGCCGGCGCCGCCTCTTTCACGACAAATTTCATCCCGACGACGAAACCTTGCAGGTACACAAACGTTGGTGCGGACATAACGAGATTTATCTCTCTTCAATGCGTGAATCTATGATTTATATCCTGCTCCCCTTTCTCCTCTCATAAATTTGTATCAGGAGTGAAAGAGAAAAAATTTTCGTCGACGTTGCCGCGAACACTCAAGACTATTTTGCGCACTACGTTGGTCAACGGATTGTACTCAATCACGCGATTGTGTATGATGAGACAGTACCGCGGAAGTATTCGGCGGTACGTTCTCCATGCAATCAAATTCTACTTTGACATCCACGGTGGCGTTTTTGACGGATTTGTTTTGTCGACAGTAATTAATGATCACGAACGGGCCGTTACGTAGAAAAGTCGAAACGGTGAGATTTGGCTCGAGATATTCGTATCCGTAATAACCCTTACAGAAACGCGCGTACATATTGTACAGAATCGCCATCTGTGTTTACCAAAGTCCAAATTCAAATTGTCGTTCCGAGTTTAGGTAGAGTTTCACGTTGGTCAATTTGCAGTCGTCGAATCGGCTCGTGTCCGCGGACATGACGTTCTTCCGACACGTCTGCAATACAAAAACGACGTATCGCGGTTTCTCAAACTGAGTCGCGGCCTTGATGGCCCGCGAGTGCTTGGTCATGTTCTGCAACAGGGGATACTCGTACAAATCCCACAAACGGAAACCCATACTTAGATCTCGTCTGTTTTCCAAGACGCGCAGCATCGACAGATTGTTGATATCGCTCAATGTTTCACCACTGAAGCATTCGCCACTGTATCTGGAGTATTTTGATAGTAGGCTCCAACGCGAGACATCCCACCAAGGAATTGTTGTTGTTGCGCGATCGTATCAAGATCAATTTGTGACGAGCGTTGATCACTACGCGTTTGTAATTCTCGCAAAATCCCAGTAACAAGTTGAGTGTTATGCAAAATTTGAAGTATCCATTCGCATTATTCTGTGGATCCCAGGCGGCGTTTCTCAGGATCACGCTTCTGTTGGACAATATCGTTACGTAGTTTTTGAGCGTGCTGGTTATTCCTACGTTTCTGCAGCGATCAATTTCCACGCCGTCGAGCTCGTATCGAATCTCATCGAACATGAACGCGACGCAATTACTCCCTGTTCGAGATTCCGTTAACGTTGCGCCGTCCGATCAGATGGCAGCATCGATCGGGTATCGACTCCCGATCGCCGCGGCAGCTTGCGCACGCACGGGCGCGCTCATCGCCAACGTCTTCCTTGCGATATTCAGAGTCGTACAAATGGCCGCGCAGTGATCAGACGCACGACGTGTGCTCTGTGCATTTTTGATTGTGACTACACATTGAAGTGCCCACCGCAGTGATTACAGCTGCCGAGATACTGCATTAACATGTAAAGCGACCGCTCATCCAGCTCTACTCGGGTACATCAACACGACGACTCAGGCTCACATGTGCGCGAGTGCCGACCGCCACGTGTCTTACCGGCTCACGGGCTAATCATCACGAGGAGGGCAATTAATATAACTGCCTCGCCCACTCACGAACGATATATAAAGACGTCTTATACAAAGACTTCTTACGTTTAGAGAACTCCGAAAGACTGCCCACCACTCTCAGGTCAGACTGTATATATCTATTCTCGTATTAAAGACGGCTCAGACTGTGTTCTGAGTTAAATTTTATATTACAGAATAATTAATTAACACCTTCCACGCGCGTCCTTCTCATCCCGCTTCCATCGCCGGGATTAATCAGCGATTTAGCGAACATTTGGTCCTTCGAGCCGGATGCGTGGAACTTAAAGTGTAACTCAGACACAGATCATGTGAACCGGGCATGCCCTTCACGACATGCCACGTGGACATTATCGCGCGCTTCCGCGAGTGAAGTACAGCCATTCTCACGCGCGCTCGCGAGTGTTACACAAACATGTTCACGCGCTCCCGCGAGTGTAAATAGACATTTTCACGTGCTCAATACATGACCCTAACGATTCTCGATTCGCATAGTGTTTTTCTCACGCTTCTCTCGAACGTTCTCGGTTCGTGCAGCATTTCTTACACGTGTCTCGACGTTTCTCAGGTGTTTCATCGTGCGCAGCTCAGGGATGGTTCAACATGACGGAACCCGCAAAGGCGGGTACAGGCGGTGCGGAGACCACGACGCCGCTGCTCGTGGTACCACCGGCTTGCACATCGGAACGCCAAGCCTCACCCGTGCGCTTGTCCACGGAGCTCATCCTAAATGAACCGCCTGGCGACGGTGCGGAATATTGGCGACACGCTGCCAACTTGTGCAGAGGACATGCCGTTAGAGGAGGTCATCCAAATCTCAACGCATCTCAAAGAGGCGAAAAAGGCGTGTCTCAAGGAGCATGCATATCTTGAAGCCTCATAGCCGTCGGCGCTCATTCAACAGCAAAGCGCACGTTGACAGCTCAGCATGCGGCAGCTCAACCGGCCCGCACGGCAGCATCTAAAAGCTCCACAATTTACCCGTGCGATTGTTGCAACGGCACTCACTTCATTGTGATGTGCACGTAATTTAGGGATCTTTCAACAGGCGATCGACAAAAATTAGTCATACCACGGAGGCTTTGGTTCAAATGCCTCGGCCGCCACAACGGCCGCTCATGTAAAGGCTCACGGGGGTGCAAGAAGTGCACCAACCGACACGATGCTGCATGAGGCTCATCAGTCGAACTCATCAGCGAAGCCGATCACCAGCTCAGCTGCGTCAGCTCAATAGGAGGATGGTGCAATTGTCGCTCACTCATCTTTGGCCCGCTCATCACACTCAACATTACTCGCTACGGCCCTGGCTCAGATCCGCTCATCAGTTAATACTCAGCGGGTACGGCTTCTCATTGATTCAGGTTCAGAACTTACATTTGTTTCAGAATCTCTCGTTCGTCAGCTCAACATTACTCGTCATCATTCTGTCATTCTCATCACTGGAATTGGTGGCGGAAAGACAACGCAAACTCGAGGAGTTGCATTGCTTACGCTCCGCTCACTTCACTCAAGAACAGACGTCATTATTCAAGCTCACATTCTGCAGACGTTAACGAACATTTTGCCATCCTTCAACGCTGCACCACAGGAATGGCCGCATCTCACCAAGTTAACCTTGGCTGATCTAGATTTTCTGACACCACGGCCAGTGGATATTATCATTGGAGCTGACTCATATGGGCAGATCATCAAGCCTAACATCATCAAACAAGATCCATTGATGCCAATTGCACAGCTCTCAATTTTTGGATGGCTCGCTCTCGGACCTGTTAATACATCATCATCGGCAATTGCTACCGTGCATCATGCCTCCGTGCAGGAGGGAGAAAATGCTCTTGACGACTTGCTGGCGAAATCTGGACACAAGAAAAAGTGCCTGCGAGCAACAATCCTGAGCTTACTCCTGACGAGCAAAGATGTGAAGAACATTTCAAGAGTACTGTTTCACGGGATTCAACAGGTCGATACACAGTTCGACTTCCACTAAAATCATCACCTGATACTCTTGGCGATTCTTATCTCACTGCGCATCGATGCTTGCAAAGTTTACTAAGAAGACTCTCCCGAGATGACAATTATCGACATTTGTATCATCAGTTTATGACAAAATATCGAGAGCTCAATCACATGAAGAAGGCTTCACCCGTTTCCAGTCAGTACATACAAGATTACTTGCCACATCATGGAGTGCTCAAACCAGACAGTGCAACCACAACAGTACGTGTGGTATTTAATGACTTGAGTGCATCTACCAGGAGCCAAGCTGCATCACAGCATTTAGACGTCACCGATGTTTTACTCTGGATTCGACAATTTCGACACGTAGTTGCCACTGACATCGCCAAAATGTATAGGCAGATTAACGTGCATAAAGATGACTGGAATTTACAACGGGTTCTCTGGATAGACGACCAGCTCAATGAAGTGCCACATTATCTCACAACGGTCACCTATGGGATCAACCCCGTTCTTATCAGTACAAACACTGTTGTAACTGGAGAAGGATGAAGGTCACAGTTTTCCCCTCGCAGTACCGCCAATCATTCAACGGTCGATATGTTGATGACAATTTTGGAGGCGACGACACCGTTCAGCAGGTAGTCAATACTGCTCAACGGACTTATGCATGGCGGGCGGCTTCCCATTAGCAAGGTGGCACGCAACTCATCAAGACGTGCTCACTGCGGTTCAAGCAGCAAAAGACCAGGGCTCACAAATTACATTTGACGATTGCGTAACCAAAAGACTCGGATTACGATGGCTTCCTCAAAAAGATTCATTCACATTCTCAACAAGGATCTCGTCGCACACCGATCATCTCACCAAACACCTCGCTGGGTCTGAAGTGGCTCAGATACTCGATCCACTGGGCTTTGTATCACCAGTGGTGATCAAGGCGAAGATGCTCTTGCAGGAGCTTTGGCTACATGAAGCTCCAATGGGATGAACCACTGCCATCCCAGCTCTCATCACGGTGGCTCATTATCAGAAAAGAACTCACAAGCTTGCAAGCTCTCAATACCTCGGTGGTATAACCAAGGTAACACCTCTCAAACTACATGGAGTACCTCGTCAGTGGAATTTCACGGCTTTTCTGATGCTTCTCAACTGGCAATGGCTGCAGTCGTATTTATCACCGTCCACGGCTCTAATGGCGCCACGATTTCATTGGTGTGCTCCAAAACTAAGGTAGCACCACTCAAACGGCTCACCATCCCGAGACTTGAACTCACTGCAGCACTGCTGCTCTCAAGACTCATGCCATACGTTCAAGCCACCTTGAAGTTGAACGTTACAGCAACTCATCTGTGGACGGACTCTGTTGTGACACTCACGTGGATCAAATCTCATGCATCGCGCTGGAAGGATTTCGTGAGAAATCGAGTTTCTCAAATTCAAGAGCTCACTGCGAACGCACATTGGAAATACGTACCAGGTAATACGTCCAACCCAGCCGACTGCGCATCACGAGGATTAAGTACTGCTCAACTCCAAAGCCACTCATTATGGTGGACGGGACCACCGTGGATACTCATCCCTGAAGCTTGGCCATCACAACCCGCGCTTTCGGACGAGTTGAGCGCTCATGAGGCTCGTCCTGGCATTGCGCTACATGCGGCCGCATCTCAACCGGACTATCATTGGGACCTGATATATAAGTACTCAACTCTCAATAAATTGTTGAAAATAACAGCTCTTTGTTTCAGATTCATATCGCTTCTGGGAAAGCGCCGATGCAAGCCACTGGACTTGCACTCAGCTTTGGAGGAGGCCAGATTATTCTGGATTAAGGCTACTCAAGCGGCATACTTCACGCACAAGATCAAGATGCTCACGGCCAACTCGAGACTACCAACTGCTCACGCATTCAGGCGATTGACTGCGTACATAGACGCTCAAGGGATCATCCGAGTTGGCGGCCGCCTCAACCAATCAGCACTAGCTCAAGACACCAAACATCAGGCGATTTTGCCTCGCCAATCACGGTTCTCAACCCTGATCATTGCCCACGCCCATCTGCGTACCTTGCATGGAGGAACACAGCTGACATTGGCTCATGTCAGGCAAAAATACTGGATCATCGGCGGACGGGCTCCGGTGAAGTCTCATATTTTACGGTGTGTCGTGTGTGCTCGGCAGAGGGAGATGCGTGCTCATCAACTGATGGGCCAACTACCTCTCTCTCGGGTTACGCCGTCACGTCCGTTTACTCATACAGGAGTTGACTATGCCGGACCGCTCACCATCAAAACATGGAAAGGACGAGGTGCGAAAACATACAAGGGATGGATCTGTGTGTTTGTCTGCTTTTCCACCTCCGCAATTCACTTCGAAGTAGTCAGTGACTACTCATCAGAAGGATTCATAGCAGCCTTCCGAAGATTCTCAGCCAGAAGGGGAATTGCTCAGACCATGTATTCGGACTGCGGGACAACATTCATTGGAGCAGACGCCGCGCTCAAGAAAATGTTCATCCAGAGTTCCCAAGAACATCAACGAATCGCTCAAATTCTACAACATGATTGCACCAGATGGGAGTTCAACCCACCAGGCGTTCCACACATGGGGGGCAAGTGGGAGGCGGTGGTGAAATCCGTGAAGTTTCATCTGAGACGGACTATCGGGGAGACTCTACTCACGACGGAAGAACTCACAACGTTGCTTACGCAAATCGAGGCCATTCTCAACTCGCGGCCTTTAGAACCGTTGAGTGACGACCCTGAAGACGTCTCAGCGCTCACACCAGGTCGTTTCCTCATTGGAGGTCCAATCACTACCATACCCGAGCCATCTCTGATTGACCTAGAAACCTCACGACTATCTCGGTGGCAGCTCATCCAGCAGCGTGTTCAACATTTTTAGGCACAATGGTCGGCTCATTATCTGCAACGTTAGCAGGCGATATCCAAGTGGCATCATCCTAACAACAACATCAAGATGGGTTCCATCGTGCTGCTCACCGACGAACGCTCTCCACCGTGCAAATGGCCACTCGCCAGAGTAACAGCTTTGCACCCCGGCAAGAATGGACTCACCAGGGTGGTTACCCTCAAGACGGCCACCACGACACTCACTCGGCCAAGTGCCAAGCTTGCCATATTACCCATTTCAACCGGATGAAGGATCAAGAGAAGGAATCATCAACAAGGTTGCTGATGGCGGGCGGAATGTTCGAGATTCCGTTAACGTTGTGCCGTCTGATCAGATGGCAGCATCGATCGGGTATCGACTCCCGATCACAGCAGCTTGCGCACGCACGGGCGCGCTCATCGCCAACGTCTTCCTTGCGATATTCAGAGTCGTACAAATGGCCGCGCAGTGATCAGACGCACGACGTGTGCTCTGTGCATTTTTGATTGTGACTACACATTGAAGTGCCCACCGCAGTGATTACAGCTGCCGAGATACTGCATTAACATGTAAAGCGACCGCTCATCCAGTTCTACTCGAGTACATCAACACGACGACTTAGGCTCACATGTGCGCGAGTGCCGACCGCCACGTGTCTTACCGGCTCACGGGCTAATCATCACGAGGAGGGCAATTAATATAACTGCCTCGCCCACTCACGAACGATATATAAAGACGTCTTATACAAAGACTTCTTACGTTTAGAGAACTCCGAAAGACTGCCCACCACTTTCAGGTCAGACTGTATATATCTATTCTCGTATTAAAGACGGCTCAGACTGTTTTCTGAGTTAAATTTTATATTACAGAATAATTAATTAACACCTTCCACGCGCGTCCTTCTCATCCCGCTTCCATCGCCGGGATTAATCAGCGATTTCGCGAACACTCCCCAATACCACGTTATCGGCTTGGCTGGCTGCTCTGGTCACCGTCAATGTCCTTCGACGTAGAGAAAACTTTCGCACGGCAACGTATACAGATCCTGCTATTCGTATCTCGTTGCTATACTCGAACGTTATTGTGTTGGCGTACGGGTTGTACGTGTAAGTCTCGATCTTGACGATGCGATCGTCAAAGACCGGCTCGCCTCCGATGTTAAGAATTTCAGTCATCGTTCACGCGTTCAGATATTTCGTACCGCGAATCACAGAGATTGTAAAAGTTTAACGTTTGATGCGTTGAGTTTTTTTCTCGTCTCTTTTTTAACGCCACCGAATGTCGATTTGATGATATCGTCGATCGTCGCAGTCGTAAAGATATTTTTATCTGTCGCGTGCTCCGAGTCGTTCAATACGAGCATCTCATACATCGCGCGTTATCGCTGTCGCCGTCGTACGTACAATCTGACGGTGATCTCTTCTCCTCGAAAATCGAGCAATCGTCCGTCTCGATCTGCGACGCGTATTGTTAGATCCGTAACGCTCCGCGCGATGATCGGCAGGTAAATGATCTGCGCCGGCGTTTCCGATATCTTATATTCCGGTGGTACACTCGGTGAAAATTCGTGTATCGTGTGAACGCGTTTGCCGTTGCTGTACGCACCCGCGGTCACGTTACACTCCACGCGGATAATGTTTACGTTGATAATGTTAATCGATACATTCGATTCGTGCCACTGTCCCGGCTGCAATATACGCTTCGACGAGAATCCCAGCAGCGATCCAACTTGTTTAGTTTGTTAAAGTTCACTCTGAAACCGCACTTGATCTCACTCTTCATCGTATTGTAATTTGCGCGTAATTTTCATGTCATCCTCGTCGAAATAAAATTTATTATTCAAAGAATTCACGTTCGGAATCGTGTGATAAGTTTCAAAACACGTTAGACCAAGCTCGTAGTCACCGTCGCTCAGATCCACGGCGGGAAAATAGTGCTCCGCGAGGATGCTGTTCTTCCCGGTCAGCGTAAACGTTATAGACATGTCGGCGGAAACCGTTAACGAATACTGAGTTACCACGGCGCACCATCAGGCTTTAAATTAGCGTCGATCGTCCGGAGAAATCGCAGGCACAATTGTCCACAAATGCTCTGATCGTATCGCTGATAAGACGTGCGAGTGTACTCAAATATTGCATATTTGCACCAATTCTTTCGGTGGTCGAAGATTGCCGAAACTGTCGAAATATATGACTCGATTTTCCCTCTTTGCGTACGCTACCAAATGAGTACCGGGACCTGCTGAATCGTCCAAATTCACGATACCGCTCTCGTTTCGACGTACACTGCCGATCGGTAACGAATCACGCATGAAAACACCTTTGAAGAACGGTACGCGCATGCGCCTTGCCAGTCAATTCAATTGTACGTTAGTCGTAATACCCGCGGCTATATTTAACGTCTTTTTGACGTTTTTTTTATTTTTGACGTTACTCCTCGCCCGCGTTTGTGCGGGTCGAGATACAGCCCTCGTCCATATTTGTACAGAGCGAGATAAAGTCCGCGACCTTCCATGGCGCGATTGTGACGTTGCATCTCTTCCAGCTGACACCGCGCGACTTTGTTGCAAATTGCGGTAAAACCAACGTTCTGATTAGCTTGCTGGAAAGTCCGCACGGTGTACGTTTCGAAAACGTATACGTGTACTCGAAATCGCTACAACAGCCGAAATATCGATATCTGGAGAATTTATTGACATCGACGAAATCGGCTAATTTACGTTCTCCAATAACAGTGACGTCATTTTACCGAGCGACGCGCGTCCAAACTCGATCTTTGTCTTTGATGACGTGGCGTGCAATTAGCAAAACGCTGTGAGAGAGTATTTCTCAATGAGCAGGCACTCGAGCGTCGACTGCTTTTATCTCTGTCAGACGTACGTAAGAATACCTAAACATCTGATACGCGACAACGTCGCGAGAATCTGCTGATCCTGTTCAAGCAAGATGGTACCAATTTGAAACACGTGTACAACGATCACGTAAATACCGACATGCCGTACGATGAATTTTGCGCGTTGTGTCACGATTGTTGGCAACAAAAGTACGGATTTGCGGTGATAGACAAGGACAGCGCGCTTTCGTACGGTCGATACAAAAAAAGGATTTAACGTGTTCGCGATACCGTAAAAGCGATTGTTGCCGATACCTCGTCGGAGGTGAAACGTTAGCGTTATAGAGATCGACACTCTGCTTTTTTTCCGCGATGGCCGCGATCGACGGGAGCGAGAATATTCGCGAACGCGAGAAGATCGTGAAAGAGATTGCGAAGATTGTGAAGGTGATTCGATTCGCAAAAAACTTCGCGTTTTGAAGACCGGTAAGATCGAGAAGGATATTGAGTTAGACACTTTAAGCTTCTTATCGAACCGCTGAAAAAGATTGTCGACAACTCGAGCTTGATCACGGTGAAGAAGGAGGAGCCGGAAAGCGTCGCTGACGCGGGGATGGAACGTTACCTGTTCAACAGCGCGAGGAGGAGAAGGATGCTACACCAAAAAGAACAAGGAAACGATTAAGCTCCTGGTCGGGTCGCTTTGGGTCGACGCCGCTTAAATTTCTTAAATCGAAACGATCGAACGTTGCTCCACCGAATGAACCACCGATAACCTCTACACCGTTCGCGACGACGTAAACCGTACAACCTACAATGTCGGAATTACCCGCGAGCGATGATGTTTTCGAAAGCATGGACACGAGTAATCTCGCGACGTCCGTACGAAAGCAGTTGCAAACATCGGAGAAAATGTTTGAAAAAACGGCGCCAGATTACTTGGGTCTGCTGAGCCAAAAGTACATCGGGGCTGTTCTGAGCGGCGATCGAAAGATAGACCCGTGTACGGCGTTTATTTCGGTAACGATGGAATAATGCTCGGTAATAAACGTTTTGAGGTAGACAACGCGGATAACATTTTTATCGATGACGTACATTACATTGGCACACCCGGTCTTTACGAGTTGATCTTTAAGAAAACGCCCGATGACGACATCTACATGGAGGACGACATGCAAAAGTACAAGAGCATCTTATTGACGACGAACGCGCATAAACGCAATCACAATGCACATGCTCCATTACTGACAATGAGCAACAGGGAATACAAGTATAAACAGATAATCGCACCGGTGTTATCTATCGAATCCAGGAAGAAAAAATCTGGAAAGGGATTATTCATGCCTCGCGCGATGACGCTAACCGACACGAAAATCGACTACGTGCACTGGGACGACCCCAACGACCTGGTGGATCGTCTCCGATTGCTCGACGCTTCGCGCCACGCTGGCAACAATGTCCACGACAAAGAGATCGTGTCAATCATCGAGGAATTTTGCGAAGCCGGGCTTATTATAAATTAAACGGTGTAACAGCGATCCGTTCAGTCAGCGTCGAAATGCCGATCAACAAATGAATTGTTCAAGCACAACGGAGACGCGACAAACTCCATTTCGTACCATCAGTGGAGCGGATTAATGAGAAATTTCGTGCGCGAAAAAGTTCTGTGTCGCACCGCTACGGACTTTGACGCAAGGTCGCGCAAGATTCGTCGTGTAGCGCAACCTGAGACTGACGCGGTTAACAAACTATACGTGGATTGATGCGTTAAAAGTTTGAGAGATCAACGGAAAGAGTCAGACGAGAAGCTTACCGCCTTCGAGAAAGACATGCAAGCGTTACAGACTGCGGTAAACGAGCTTCGGCGTACGAATATCGTTAGATTAGAAACGGTTAATAAACGGTTAAGAAATGGCTCAGAAACAACTATCAACGACGATGAGTGACAAGCAACGGTTAATTGACGACGACGAACAGCAACGAACGATTCAAGAACGGTTGTCGGACGGCTGTCGAACGGTTCAAGAACGGTTGTCGGACGGTTGTCAAACGGTTCAAGAACGGCTCAGAAACGATTACGAGCGGTTCAGAAACAGCTATAAACGACGCAGATGGCGCGCGAGGAATGGGCCACTTTCCACACACGTGTGATATAATAAACTTTTGTCGAATTGTTTAAACAATCACAATTTCTAAACGATACAACTACAAACGTAAGCAAAATCACTACAAAAAACTACAAACGATTTTGAATCATATGGAAAAAGTAAAACAAAATTAAGAAATAATGCGATAATTAACAAAGTTCACTCTTGGCGAATAGTTCAAACACAACTATTACTCAAACGGTACAACTACAAACAATTTTTTTCTATATGATTAAAAAAATATGTGTGTGTGTATACATATACATACATGCACAATATATCTGACAATAAGTGTACCAATATATCTTAATCTTTAATATGTATATATATGTAGGTCCGGAAGTATGTTCCGGGACTTTTATTTTTTTACATCGGTATATTCCAGGACATTTGGCAGTTTCCAGGACTGTCCTGGAAAAAATTCATGTCCTACGGCACGTTTCGGGACAATTTTTTGAATCTGATTACATATATATGCGTTATATTCCAGGACTGTACATTTCAAAAAACGTAAACAGTCCCGGAACATACCTCTAGACCTACATATATATATATATATATATATATATATATACATATATATAATATAATATACATAATATAATATAATATACATAATATAATATAATATACATAATATAATATAATATATATATAATATATATATATATATATATATATATATATATATATATAGAGTGGTTATTTCTGCGATCCCGGACGAGCCCCCAAAAAGTGTTACGCTCCGTTCGTTATTCGTGTCGCGCGCACTCACAAACGCGTCCGCGTACTTCCGGGATCGCAGAAATAACCACTCTCGTTATACAAAAAGGAACTCGGGTTTATTTAAACTCAGAACGGAATACAAGAAAGTTCTGGGAAACCGGACCGAACGATTCGAGTCACCAGATCAATCTGACAGGCGGTAATTAAATCAATAATTCTATGCGTCCCCGTTGTCAAGGGACGCGCTTCGGCTTGAAACTTCTGCGGAGCGAAGCCAATTTCAGCCCACGAGAACGACGTCTCGGCACGGGCGAGCGGGCGTAACAATATATATACATATATATAAAACCCGAAATCCGTCAAAACCCGAATTTACTGGTAAATTCTAGTTTTAACTAAGCCCTTTCGGTAATTCGCGTTCTAACTGAAAGAATTTAGTTAAAACTAGAATTGACCAAATGCTTTAGTACATTCGCGTTTTAACTGAAATAATTCAGTTAAAACTAGAATTAACTGACCGCTTTAGTAAATTCGCGTTTTAACTAAAATAATTTAGTTAAAACTAGAACTGACTGATTGCTCTTAGTGAATTCGCGTTCTAACGTGTTGCCGGCGCGCTTGTCAATTGTCTAATACGTGCAGTCGTGCAAGTCAATACAGTTGTGGACGGTGCTGATCGTCCACAACGCGATGTGTGAATTTGAGAAACGTCCACGACGCGTTGTGGACGGTGCTGATCATTCACAACGCGATGTGTGCATTTGAGAAACGTCCACAACGCGTTCTGCATAACTTGCATGTACTTTAAGTTATAAAGCGAGGTCTACGCTGCCTACCGGCGGAAGTGGGTGCGGAAGGGGGGCCGAAAGCCCCCCCTTGCACCCCCGCGCGCGCGCACGCGCGCGTGTGTGTGTGTAAGAGACGCGCTTTAAAAGTATTTAAGTGTTTAAAGCGCGTCAACTAACCCATGTAGGTTAGTGACGCGCTTTAAAAGTATTTAAGTGTTTAAAGCGCGTCAACTAACCCATGTAGATTAGTGACGCGCTTTAAAAGTATTTAAGTATTTAAAGCGCGTCAACTAACGTATGTAGGTTAGTTGACACGCTTTAAACACTTAAATTCTTTTAAAGCACGTCACACACACACACACACACACACACACACACACACACACACACACGCGCGCGGGGGGGGTGCAAGGGGGGCTTTCGGCCCCCTCCCGCACCCACTTCCGCCGGTAGGCAGCGTAGACCTCGCTTTATAACTTAAAGTACATGCAAGTTATGCAGAACGCGTTGTGGACGTTTCTCGCACACACACACGCGCGCGCGCGCGGGGGAGGGTGCAAGGTGGGGCCTTCGGCCCTCCTCCCACATCCACCTCCGCCAGTAGGCAGCGTGGACCTCGCTTTATAACTTAAAGTACATGCAAGTTATGCAGATCGCGTCGTGGACGTTTCTCAAATGCACACATCGCGTTGTGGATGTTTTTTTCGCTCACTGAGCGATTTCGATGTTTGAGCGTAACACATGTATGTATAGCATTGCCGATTAAGAGATTTCGCGTTTTGACTGTAAGAGAAACACGTTAGACCGCGAATTTACTAAAGCAGTCGGTTAATTCTAGTTTTAACTAAATTTTTTCAGTTAGAACGCGAATATACTAAAGCACTAGGTCAATTCTAGTTTTGATTAAATTATTTCAGTTAGAACGCGAATTGCCAAGCTGGCTTAGTTAAAACTAGAATTTACCAGTAAATTCGGGTTTTGACGGATTTCGGATTGTTAGTGGACCGCTCGATGTTTTCGCGCGCCGCGCTGAAAAGAGCACAAAAAATAGTCAATAGCTCGTGTAAAACGGGACAAAAGTCACTTTATTGAAAGCTGGTTACAATGTCAGATTCGCGTGGAAAGATCGCACTCGCTATTACACCACTTAGGCTTCGCTACGATTCGACTCCGTTTTTCGCTATCGACAAATACACGTGTCGCGTACGAATTGCTAGGGCTCACTAAGCTCCCGGCCGGAGCAAGCAAAGCGATCGCGCTGGAGCTCCGAACTTTTCTGCGAGGAATTTCGAGACGTGAGAAACGCTGATTGGCTCCAAATCGTCGAGCGACCAGACTATTGGTCGCAGTACGAGCGATCACGCGATGTACACCTGTGGTCCGGGCGCGAGCGAAAACACCAAAAAAACGGGGGGAAGGCAAATAAACGCGTTTTGGAGCAAATCGAGCGTTCTCGAATATTCCCAACGCTCGCTTTCACTTTTCGAGCGTTCGATTTTCAACATGCCGCCCGCCTCTATTCAACGAAATGCGAAACAAACGGGGGTGAACGAGGTCGCATAAGTGCGCACGCAAATGAGACCTGAAGTCTTATGATACATTTATTTATATACACTATATACACTTGAGAGCTTAAACTATTTTGCACAATGTTCTTAAATCTAATGAGGAACAAAATAGTTTTAGTTTAACGTTATTCTACGGGTTCCGTGGGCCCGATAGACGCAGGTAACCGACAGATCTGCGTTATTGGTCGCTTCAATTCGGAATTGGCGGTGCGTAATGTAACGACGCAAACGCGACCGTCAAGTCCGGAATGGACCTGTTGAATCCTTGCAAGTTCCCACTTCGAAGGAGAAAGAAGGTTATTTTTTAGTAAAATCAACTCGTCAACCTTGAGATTATCGTGAGATTCGGTCCATTTGACGCGCTGTTGCAATGAATGTAAGTAGTCCGACGACCAAGAACGCCAGATCTGTTCGACCATGAGTTGCACGTGTTGCCACCGCGACAGCCGATTCGCATTGATTTCGAGTAATGATTCCTCCGGTACGCTGGTGAGCGGTCGACCGATGAGGAAATGACCAGGCGTCAACGCGGTAAAGTCGGACGGATCGTCGCTGAGTGGCGAAATCGGTCGAGAGTTGAGGCACGCCTCTACCTTACATAAAATAGTCACGAATTCCGAGCGAGATAGGGTACGAGCACCGATCACCCGCTTGAGATGGTGCTTAAAACTTTTAACGCCAGCCTCCCAAAGCCCGCCGAAATGTGGTGCAGCCGGGGGCACGAAATGCCACTTCACACCGTCATTTGCGAGGATTTCTTTGAGGGAAGGGTTGTTCATAAGCGAGCGAAAGCTGCATTGTAGCTCGCGGTCCGCACCCCGAAAGTTCGTGTCATTATCGCTGTACATGTCCGATGGCAGTCCGCGTCGACTAACAAACCGATGAAATGCGGCAAGGAATCCCTCGGAGGAGTAATCTTCGACACACTCGAGGTGGATCGCTTTAGTGGCGAGACAAACGAAGACCGCCACGTAATGTTTGCTCCCCCTTTGACCACGGCCGACCACTGGGGTAATAATCATCGGTCTGGCGTAATCTATGCCCGTGTGAGAAAAAGGAGGAGAGGGATTGACTCGGGGATTCGGGAGATCACCCATTAATTGCATCGGCGTTTTCGCGGAGTATCGAAGGCATGTAACGCATTTATGGATGTGAGATTTGATCATGCTTCGCGCCGAAATTATCCAATAAGTTTGACGGAGACATCTAAGCGTGTGTTGTGTCCCTTCATGGAGGGAGCGTCGGTGTGCTTGATCGATCAAAAGTTCAGAAATATGATGTCGCGGGAGTATGACTGGGTGTCGCTCATTGTAACTCAGTGCAGAATTTTTGAGCCGCCCGCCCAGCCGGATTAATAGATCTTTCCCGATAAATGGGTGGAGAGAGCGTAAGGGACTTGTTCGCGATACTGCGGCATGAGCTTTTAAAGCTTTCAAATCATCCGAAAAACAGGTCGCTTGTACCGATCGAAGCCAAAAGACCGAAGCTTCGTGGATCTCTTCTGCGGTCAAAGGCGACGTGATGATCGCCGAAGAGGCGACTTTATTTTTTAAGTTTTGAACGAAACGATGTATGCGGTAATACGGAGAAGTCGGATTCAGCTTGAGCACGAGGTGGGCAGATCCCACTCAGAAGTTGGATCGACGAGATGAACGGTAGCTTTGCGCGCTTCGGAAGATACCGTTTGCAAAACTTCCTTTTCGATAGGAGTCGGGAGGATCGGCCACGAGGCCGGAAATTTTCTAAGCCACGGGGGCCCAAACCACCATAATTCGTGGTGGACGAGGTCGACAGCAGTAGAGCCGCGAGAAGCGCAGTCGGCAGGATTGTCGTGAGAACGGACGTGCTGCCAACGTACTGACGGAAGGCGCGTCTGCACCTCGGAGACGCGGTTCGCGACGTAGGAATTCCATCGAGATGGATGTTGCTGAATCCAAGCCAATGCGATTTGGGAATTAGTCCATCCGAATAATGACGCTCGCGGGAAGCGCAGGGAATTTTTTACCCAATCTAATAACCGAGTTAATAGAACGACGGTGTTAAGTTCTAATCGTGGAACGCTGACGGTTTTTAACGGCGCGACCTTCGTTTTGGCCGCGAGGAGGGTAACCTGAATATTCGTAGTAGAATGCACGATTCGGAGGTAAACGACCGCGGCGTAAGCTCGAATGGACGCGTCCGCGAATCCGTGTAATTTCACTTCGATTTTATCTTGACGCATCCCTGTCCATCGGGGAATGCGTATTTCAGTAATATGAGGCAAATCCGTACAATAATTAATCCAATGAGGTAAAAGATCGTCGGGGATCGGAGAGTCGAAATCAATTTTACGGAGCCAGAGCTCTTGCATTAACATCTTGTCCGCGATGACTATCGGTGACGCTTATCCGAGGGGGTCATATAACCTTGCAATAAATGATAAAACGGAGCGTTTAGTATGAACAGTTACGGCGTAAGGCGAGATTACAAAAGTAAACGAGTCGTCATGCGGGGACCAAGACAGGCCGAGGACCTTGAGCGTGTCATCGCGATTGATCGGATAGTCCGAGGATTCACGTTGGTCTTCCGGGATATCCGTCAATAGTTTGGCTGAATTCGCGGCCCATTTTCGGAGGGGAAAACATCCGCGATTCATTATGCCGACGAGTTGCTTGCGTTTTTCGAACAGCGACGGAAGGTCGTCTGCTCCGAAAAGAACGTCATCGACGTAGGTCGATTCTTCGATTATTGAAACCGCGTCGGGAAAATCTTTACATTCGTCACGAGCTAATTGAAGAAGGCAGCGCTGCGCGAGAAATGGCGATGGCTTTTGGCCGTAAGTCACGGTGAGCAAGCGATACGGTCGAATCAACAGACTTTCGGGAAAGCGCCAAAGAATTCGTTGGAAATCCGCGTCGTCCCGATGCATGCGTATCTGACGGAACATCTTCGCGATGTCCGCCATGTATACGTAACGGGATAGTCGCCAGCGTAAAATTATTGCAGCGATGTCTTGTTGTAGCTTCGGGTCCCGCCATTAGGAAATCGTTGAGAGTGGTTTTATCGTCCGATTTGCTCGACGCGTTAAACACGACGCGTAACTTAGTAGTCGTACTCGATTCGCGTAAAACGAAATGATGCGGAATGTACACTGGGGGGTATCGAGAGGGCTCGTCGTAGTGTACCTCTTCCATATGCCCCATGGATTCGTACTCCTTTAAGAAATCGTGATGCTGAGCGGCGATCTCGGGTTTCTGCGAGAGTCGGCGCTCCATTTTGGAGTACAAGAAAGAAGTCTTTCGAAAAGTGTCGCCTATATGAGGGGGACCGTTCTTGAAAGGCAAACGAACAATGTAACGTCCTTGAGAATCGCGAGAATGCGTACTAGCGAAATGATTTTCGCAACGTTTTTCCTCTTTGGTGAGAGTATTTTGAGAGGGGATACTTTCGTCCTCCCAAAAACTTTGGATCAATGAATTCGTATCCTCGCAGGATACGCAATTCAAAACGGAAGCGGACTCTCCGGCTGGGCGCGCGGTGCCGGCAGGACCGGAGACGATCCATCCGACAACAGTAAGCTGGCCCGTCGGGGTTCCGACCGGGCCTTGACGGAGGCCGTCGAGCAGCAGAGAACCGTATAAATCCGCGCCGATTAGTACATGAATCGGGCGATTACAAGAGGGATCGGGATCTGCTAACGGTAAATCGCGTAGATGCGGCCACATTGCGGCTGGCTTTGTTTGAGAGGCTGTGTACGAAGTGATTCGTTGGTATACGTAGCCCGAAAATGGGAATATCGGTTCCTGTTTGTCGCATGGCGCGAGCGTGAGATTAACTTGAGATCGCGCGACTCCATTAAATTTCTCTCTGAAGCAATGTATTTTTAACGCAGCACGATGACGCCTGGTTCGCATAGTCTGACAAAGAGATTCGGATATGAAACTGTATGTCGAGCCCTGATCTAGCAGCGCACGTACTTTAAATGTGCGGCCCTCGATAGTACTTAGATTAACATACGCAGTGGCGAGAAGTACATGAGGCGGCTGCGTTACATCTCGAATAGTATGCACGTTTTGAACGGACGCGGAGGGCGCGGCCGGAGGCTCGGGAGCAGCGGCGACAGACACAGCTGACGGCGCGGAGGACGGCGAGTTAATCGCGGAAAGCTCACATTTGGTACCACTTGCTGTACCCTCGCTGTGAATCAGCGAATGGTGGACTTGACGGCATCGATTGCAACGTCCTTTGCTCGGACAATTCTTTAAGTAATGCTCGGTCCTCAAGCAGTTGAAGCAACATTTATGCTGTCGCGCGACGAGTCGACGCTGCTCAATTGGCAAACTTAGGAATTTATCACACTTTGTCAGACTATGATTTCCGGAACAACGGACGCACTTGACGGGCGACACATTATTAATCGACGTACGAGCTTTGTTTCCGCGCGTATTATTCGACGCGGAGTCAAATTGCGACGGATAATCCGTGAGACCGCGTATAGCGTGGAGTCATGAAGTCATGAATCTCCTTATACGTGGGGTATGCATCCGTATCGCCTCGCTTCAAATTCCATTCATTGCGCGTTCGCGGACTAAACTTTTGCGGTATAATGTAAACTAGGAGGTCGTCCCACGTATCGACAGGACGCTCGAGATTCGTTAAAGCGGCGAGAGCCGCGGACACGCTATCGCGAAGTTTTTTCAATTCGGTAACATTTTCGGTTTTCATTTTCGGTAAGTCGGCGAAAGAATGGATGTTCGCGTGAATAATCGCGTTACAGTTGTCGTACTCGTCGAGAAGAAGTTGCCACGCTGCCTCGTAGTTCGCGTCAGAAATGTGAATATTATTAATTAACACGGCAGCCTCGCCGGAGAGGCTCGCCTTCAAGTAATGTAATTTTTGAGTCTTCGTGAGGGACTCATTTTTGTCGACGAGTAACTCGAAAATTCCCCGAAAATTTTCTCATTCCGGGAAAGCACCCGAAAAATTCGGAAGCGAAATACGAGGCAGATGCAATGACATGCCGAAGTGCGCGTCACGATAAGATGACTCGTTACCTCGGTACGGCGCGCTCGGGGCGTCGTTACTTAATTTACCGATGACCTCGTGGAGGTAGGCAAGAAGTTCGTCCTGTTGGAAGTAGGGGGTCGGCTTCCTTTCCTCCGGGGTAGCCGTCTGTAGCAGCTGGACGTGGAGGGCTTGAACCTTCTCCCAGAGGCCTTCCAAATTTGTCAGTCTCCCCTTCGTCTTAGGGAGAGTGACCTGAGCTTTGGGAAGCTTTTTAAAGTTTATCAGCGACCGCTTAAGTGTAGCAATCGCATCGCCTTGGACGATTAGTAAATTTTTGAGATCTAGAGACATGTCAGCGGGATGTACTTTTCCGCGAGGAATTTCGAGACGTGAGAAACGCTGATTGGCTCCAAATCGTCGAGCGACCAGACTATTGGTCGCAGTACGAGCGATCACGCGATGTACACCTGTGGTCCGGGCGCGAGCGAAAACACCAAAAAAACGGGGGGAAGGCAAATAAACGCGTTTTGGAGCAAATCAAGCGTTCTCGAATATTCTCAACGCTCGCTTTCACTTTTCGAGCGTTAGATTCTCAACATATATATATATATTATTTATTTTTATAATCTATATATTCAAATACATTATGTTTATATATATTATCACAATACATATCTATATTATTATTATTATTATATATTATCACAAGACTTCCGGACTGAGTAAGTAGAAAGAAGCACGCCTGTCAAACGCGCCAGTGTTTTTTCGAGCTTATCTGCCGTTCCTTCGCCGTGGGGCGACTTTGTTTCAAGTGGTTTGCATGCACAGATATGCAGGACTGACTGCAGATATAAATCGGCAATGTAAGAGCCAAATTACAGACGAGTTCGGGGATTCTGTATTGCTGCGACAATTTGGAGGTTAGGTGATAAAACCGGAAGCAGGCACGGAGAAACCGGTGTTGGAGTATCGCGAAAGCAGGTCGATAAGGAAGGGAGTGACAGGATTTAGATGGACGAGAAAAGGAAGGAAGACAAGGAAAAAGATATTAACGTGAAGAAAGACGAGAAGGAGAAGAGTACGACAGAAAAAGGTAGAAGTACAGGAGGCAGGCCCACGAGGGCGGAGGAGCTGTCAAGAATAAGAGATAAAACAGGAAGTCAAGGATCAATTATAGATTACGTAAGGAAAAGAGAAAGGGACGAAGAAAAAGAAATAGCAGAAAAAGCCGAAAGAGAAATACTGGCAAATTTTAGAAAAGGAAAAGGAATGATAAGATCGCCGCCAAACAAGATAAAAAGAGAAGAAAGAAGAAGGAGGCGGAAAAAATGCTGAAAGAAATTTTAGCGAAAATGGATGAACAAGAGAGAGAGAGAAAGAAGGATAAAGAAGAGATAGTAAAAGAGATACACGACCTGAAGATTATAGAAAGAGAGAAATAGTTTGGGAAGAGCAAAAAGCGAGTTTGAAAATAAAATAAAACAGTTGGAAGAGAAAGGAGAAAAAATGGAGAAGAGCGGAGGTGAAAAGTTAGTAAGCAGTGAATTAATGAAGAAGATGAAGGAGATGGAAAGAAACTTTGAATTAGCCGAAAGGAGGAGAAGAAAAAATAATATAATTATAAAAGGAATGAAAGTAGAAAATGAAGGTGATAGAAAAGAAAAGATGGAGAAATTCCTTGAAGAAGAAATCACCAAAAAAAAATGGAAGTGGACAAAGTGCAGGTAATTGGCCGGGGAGAACACAAAATGACGCCAGTCAGATTCAATAGATGGGAGGATAAAAAGGAAATAATGACAAAGAGGAAGAAGATAGGAAAAGCAAGGAAGATATTTATGGATGATGATCTGACGGCAACGGAGAGGCAGATACAAAAGCACCTATGGAGCATACTTAAAGCGAGAGAGAAAAAGGGAAGAAAGCAACGGTAGGATACCAAAGAATATGGATTGACAACTGCGAATGAAAATGGAATGAAAGCACCGAATGCTAGAAAGCAGAGATGTTTTTCCGAAAGAGTAGAGAGGAGAGAAGACAAGGAGGGGGAGATAATGAGTGAGAGAGGAGAGAGAAAAGGAAAATAAGGAGGAAAAAGGAAGAGGATTAAGGATATGCTTTTGGAACGTGGCGGGGCTAATTAATAAATGTGAGGAAGCATGGGATTACTTGGAGAATTTTGACGTGATAGGACTAGTAGAAACATGGATGGAGGAAGATAAATAGAGGAAGATTAAAAATAAATTGTCCAGCAAATTTATTTGGAATTGTGTACCAGCGAAAAGGGAACACAGGAAAGCAAAAGCAAAAGAGGAATAATAACAGCAGTTAACAAGAATTTGAAACTTATAGAGGTTAGGGAAATTAGCGACGAGATGGTAGAAAGCAGATTAGAGTATAATGGAAACAAATGGAGAATAATCACGTTGTACAGTCGGAAGATGGAAGATACGACGGAAACACTAAGGGAGAAGGTTCAAGAAGAAGATGAACAATGGATGCTAGTAGGAGGTGATTTCAACGCGAGGACGGGAAGCAGAGGAGGACCGATAAACGAGGAGGAAGAGAATGAAAAGAGGAGCGAGACCTGAAAGTCAGTAGATACAGTGGTAAATAGGGAGGGACGTATATTAATAGATAAAATAGAAGAAAGAGGATGAGCGATATTAAATGGGAGTTTCGGAAGGGAAGGGGGATGGACTTATATAGGAGACTTAGGATCATCGGTTATAGACTATGTCGTAGGGAATGACAGAGCAAAAGAAGAAATAAATATGGTAGAAGAAGGAATTAGAACAGAATCGGATCATGTTCCGCTGGAGGTGGAGTTGACAGGACTACGGATGATAAAGACAGGGAGAAGGAAGAAAGAAATAAAAATAGAGAGAAGCGACTGGACAGAAGGTGGGAGGAGAGAATATCATGAGAAATGTGAAGGATGGTCGAGTACACAAATAAATACAAAGGACATCTGGAAGGAGATGAAAGAAAAGTAAAGAGCGCTATAACGAAACGGAAGAAAAAGATAATACCATGGAGATTAGGAAGAAAAGAATGGTATAATAAAGAATGGAAGGAACGGAAAAGAAGATTGAGGAGATTGATGAGGGACTGGAAAAAGGGAAGGATTGGAAAAGAAGAGTATGTGAGGGAAAGAAAGGAGCACAAGGAATGGTGTAAGGAGCAGAACGGGAGGCACAAAATCGAGGAAGAAGAAAAGATAAGGAACATTAAAAACGAAGCGGAAGCTTGGAAGTATATAAACAAATACAGAAAAAAGAAAGCTGAGGGGATAAGCGAGCAGATACATATGGACGAGTGGAGAGACCACTTCATGGAAATGCTAGGAGGGACAGAGGAAAGAGTGGTGCTAGACATAGAAGACGAGGGAGAAGAAAATGGCACGATAGTGGAGTTAACAAAGGGAGTTGAAGAAATATCGAGAGAAGAAGTGATTGAAGTAATAAAGAAACTGAAGATGGGAAAGGCAACAGGAAAGGATGGGATTGAGAACGAAGCGTGGAGATTTATGTAGAAGAATGTAGGTGAAGAATTCCTGAAGTTAATCAACAGAATCTGGAAAGGAGAAGGCTGTGGCCGCTATGCCACTTTCGTTTGGGCGTCGCGTGCCCTTCGCAGAGGAGATGCCGCAGCGTGAGAAGGATTGTCGAGTGAGCTGAGAGACAAATGTACAATAAATAGGTCGTTTATTCTATTGTCCTATATTACATATGTTGGTGTGTCAGTGTGGTGAAGGAGGCCCTGAGAAGGGCCGTGGAAGCGGCCTTGAAAAGGGCCGTTTGGGTTCTTCTTGTGCTGTGGCCCTGAGAAGGGCCGATTGGTTTCTTCTTCTCCTACTCTCGGAGGCGCTCACGCCAGATGATGCTCCGCTGCGTTTTAGTCCTACGGAAGGAGCTGTATTTCCGCCAAGCCGGCGGCGTCTCCGGTGGAGTGTGGGACTGCTCCGTCTCCTCTGTCTGTGTGGACTCCGACGCTAGTGCCGGTGGCTCGTCGGTCTGCGTCCCTTGCGAGGAGGTGATTTCCCACTCCGGGTCGGTTTGTACCTCCTGAGTTTCGCGTAGAGGCTGGTGTTGCACGCCTCGGTGCACGCGCGCCGGAGGGATGGTCTGCGTTCCCTGATGTGCCCGCTTGGTAGGTGATGGCGGCAGAGGCGACAGGAGTGGAGGCACCGTCCACGACAGTTGAGGAGAAGTGTAGCGCCGGACTCTCACGTCCCACGTTGAGATGAGTGTGCGTGGAGGACGAGTCAGTCGCACCGGCGAGAGCTGGAGCGGGACGAGCTTCCACGGTTGGCCTGGACGGTAGTCCAGGGGCCGCTAAGGGTGTCTCGGTGGCGGCAACCGAAGTGGCGCAGCTCGTCTCTGTGGTGGCCGTAGCTTCGGCGGCGGCAAAGTGACGGCGAGATGTAGTGTCTCTTATCCAAAAGACTTCTCCTGATCTTGGCTGGGAGCCTGAGAGCAGTCGAAAGCTGCCTAGGCCGTCGCCGTGTGGCCTTTTATTCTTCCCTGACTAGAAATGAAACGCGAGAAAGTCTGCCACCTGTTGGCGGCACTCTTGTCTAGCTTCGCGGGCCGTAGTCTGGCCCACGCGCTCGGCGCATGATCGGTTGGCGCGCGCGCGGCGCGCGTACCGTTCCGATTGTGTGGTCGGGAGACCGCCACAGGACCCCCCTGGTTGAGGGTGAGCCCGGTTAGGCGAGGTTGAATCGTACCGGAGGCCTTGATGTCCTCCCAGCTCTGGTTTTGATCTCTGCGGTTGGTTGATCCTTCTGCTCTGTTTTGTTTTGTCCTCCTTGGCTGTTTGGCTGTCCTCCTCCAAGGTGTAGGCCGGTTGGATGCGATCTATTGAAACATTGATAGTTCTACCATTAATTTTTAGTTTGAAGGTTTTTTCACCTCGGTTTACCACTTCGTATGGGCCGTCATACGGAGGTTGTAATGCTCCATGTGGTGCGTCATGCCTTAAGAACACTCTTGGAGTTGTTTGCATGTTCTTGAAGACGAATGTGGATCTCTGACCATGACGTTTGATTTTTGGGCTTAGCTGATTTATTGTTTGCTTCAATCTCGTTATTAGGTCTTCTGTGTCTGCTTTACTTGTTGTCTCTTGCGTGCTTAGGAATTGTCCTGGTAGGCGGATTGATTCTCCAAACACTAGTTCCGCTGGTGTTGCGTTTAGGTCCTCCAAGCTGCCCTGATGCCCATTAGTATTACTGGTAATACTTCAGTCCAGTGTGTGGTTTCATGGCACTTTATAGCCGCTTTCATTTGTCGGTGGAATCTCTCTACCATCCCGTTAGCTGCTGGGTGGTAGGCTGTTGTTCGGATGTGATTGGACCCAGTCAAGCGTGTTAATCTTCGAAAGAGGTCTGCTTCAAACTGGCGTCCTTGGTCCGTTGTTATCTTGGTTGGAGTGCCGTATCTCGCTATCCACTCTCTAAATATGTGTTCGGCTACTGTTTCTGCCGTTATGTCGGGCACCGGGCCGTTATGTCGGCTTCCGGCCAACGTGTGAATCGGTCGATGATAGTTAGGCAATACTTGTATTCTTTTGACATTGGAAGAGGCCCCACCAGGTCAACGTGTATGTGTTCGAATCTCCTCGTCGGAGTTCTGAAGTTTCCAACTGGCGAGTTGTTGTGTCTTGTGATCTTAGATCTCTGGCAATGGGTGCATGCTTGTGCCCATTGCTTGCAATCTTTCTGGATCCCAGGCCACACGTAACGCTCTGCTACCATCCTAGCCGTTGCCTTCGTTCCTGGGTGCGACAAGCCATGCAGGGATTGAAAGACCTGCTGTCTGTATGGCTTTGTCACGTAAGGTCGGGCTGTTGGCGTGGACGTGTCACATAGTATGGTTGTCTTGCTTCCTGGGACGGGGATCTCTGTGAGCCGCAGTGATTTGCTGTTCTTTTTTAACTCTTTCGTTTCTGGTTTTTCCTTCTGTGATCTGGCCAGTGCTTCGAAGTCGATGGCCTGGTGTACTGCATCCACCCTCGATAATGCGTCGGCTACGACATTGTCTTTTCCTGACACATGTCGTATGTCCGTGGTGAACTGTGCAATATATTCGAGGTGTCGTGTCTGCCGTGGTGAGCTGCGTAGAGGATCCTGGTTGAGGGCGTATGTCAAAGACTTGTGGTCGGTGTATACCACGAAGTTCCTTCCTTCAAGCATGTGCCTGAAGTGTTTTATCGCCGTGTATATCCCTAGGAGCTCGCGATCGTACGGGCTGTACTTTGTCTGTGCGCGGTTGAGCTTCTTACTCAGAAACGCGAGTGGCTGCCATCCCTTGTTCGTCCTCTGCTGCATTACTGCTCTTATTGCCATCTCTGAGGCGTCCGTTGTTACTGCTAGTTCTGCTCTCGGGTCCGAGTGTGCCAGTACGGTAGCTCGAGATAGGCTATCCTTGCAGCTCTGGAAAGCTCTCTCCGTTTCCGCTGTCCATGGGACTGGTATTTTGCCTTTCATCTGAGGCCTCTTGAGCATCTCATTCAACAGGGCTTGATCCTTTGCTGCGCCTGGAATGAAACGGCGGTAAAAGTTTATCGTGCCCAAGAACCGTCGTAGCTGCTGAGGTTTGGGGAATTTCCGGATTGCCTCTACTTTCTCTGGTAGAGGTGTGGTACCTTCGGCTGATACCAGGAACTTTACTTGTTTCACGCCGAATACGCATTTTGCAGGATTGACTTTTATTCCGTACTGTTCTAATCTTTTGAACAATTGGCGTAGGTGGTTTGTGTTCTTCTTCCGTGTTGGATGCTACGATGATGTCATCGATGTAGGCATAACAGAAGTTGAGGCCCCTCAGTATTTCGTCTATGAACCTCTGGAACGTCTGTGCTGCGTTGCGAAGTCCAAATGGCATGTAGAGGAACTCGAATAAGCCAAAGGGCGTGGTAATCACCGTTTTTGGTATGTCGTCCGGGTTTACGGGTATTTGATTATACGCCCGTACAAGGTCCAATGTACTGAAGATCCGCTTCCCGTGGAAAGTTTGCGCAAAATCTTCAATATGAGGTACTGGGTACCTGTCGGGCTCTGTCCTTGCGTTTACTCCGCGGTAGTCTCCGCAGGCTCGCCATGTACCGTTTCCTTTCGGTACCATGTGGAGTAGTGATGCCCACGGGCTTTTTGAAGGCCTTATTATCCTTTCTTGTAGTAGAAGGTTGAACTCTGTTTTGGCCGCTTGGAGTTTGTCCGGAGCCAGTCGGCGTGGACGACAGGCCTCTGGTTGACCTTTCGTTGTTTTAATGTGATGTGTGGTGCCGTGCTTTCCAATCTTGGTCTTGGTGCTGGGGTTCATGATTCCTGGGTACCTGGCCATGATATCCCGTTTCTATCCTCAGTGTTTTTATTGATGTCAGCTTGCTCGTGCCAGTGGATACGGGCGCCGCGAGTCCTGTCTGCCCGTCGATTAGCTTCTTATTTCTAACGTCCGGTAGCAGGTGATAGTATGACAAGAAGTCTGACCCAATTATTGGTACTGTTACGTCTGCGACGATGAATCGCCATGGGTGTGCTCTCCTCAATCCGAAATCTGGTTGCAGAGTGGTGAATCCGTATGTTTCTATTACGGATCCGTTCGCCGCAAAGAGTTGATAAACTCCTGCTTTTCTCTCTCCCTGAGTACTGATGTAGGGAAATACGCTGACATCTGATCCGGTATCTATGAGGTATCTCTTCTGGGTCGTGCGGTCTGTGACGTACAGGCGGCGGGATCCAGGGTTGTTGTCATTGGCCGCCTTCAATGACTGCCCTCCTTGTTTTCCGCCTTGAATGTGCACGGTTGAGTACACTTCTGTGCCTCCGCTCCGAAACAGCGGTGGTAGTAGCACACTCCGTCTCGGCGGGGTGTCTTGCTGCGTTGGCGACTTCGACTGCGATTTCTCTGACGGTTTCTGCCTTGTGCTTGGATGGATTTGACCATCTTCTCCACTTGCAGAGTGAATGCTGCTATTTATTTTCTCAACGCGTCCCTTTGTGCCTCGTCTGTGTTTGCGGTTGTGCTTGTAGGCGTTGGCGCGGTTGTCGCTAGGACGAGCGCCTTGCTGTTGACCTCGTGTATTCGGTCAGCCTGGTCCGCTACATCTTCCAGTCTATCTTCCGTTCGTGTAGCCAAGATAGCTTGTGTTTGTGGGGGTAGTCGCCCTAACCAGAGCGTTCGTAGGAGTTCACTCGAGACGGTGGTCCCGGCTAGTGTCGATAAGTGCCGGAGAAATTGCGATGGCTTCCTGTCTCCTAGCTGCTTGTGCTCTAGTAGCTGCCTGATCCTTGCCCCTGTGAGTCCGTGAGCCTCTGGATCAGCGCCTTCTTGATTGCCTCGTATTTATGCTCTGCCGGGGGATGCGTGATGACATCTTTGATTTCCTTGGCTTGTTTCGGTTGGATCCGCGAGATGACGTATGCGTACTTGGCATCGTCTTCTTTGATCTTGCATAGGGCGAATTGGCCCTCTAGTTGCGCGAACCAAAGCTCGGGTTCCTCCGGCCAAAAAGATGGAAGTCAAATTAACAATCTCTTCGTGTTGATTTCCTCCATATCTTTGTACTCGTCGTCGGTCTCTATCTCGACGGTGTTGTTCGCTGTTGACATTGGTCTTCCTCTCCGACGTCGGGGTCACCAATTTGTGGCCGCTATGCCACTTTCGTTTGGGCGTCGCGTGCCCTTCGCAGAGGAGATGCCGCAGCGTGAGAAGGATTGTCGAGTGAGCTGAGAGACAGATGTACAATAAATAGGTTGTTTATTCTATTGTCCTATATTACATATGTTGGTGTGTCAGTGTGCTGAAGGAGGCCCTGAGAAGGACCGTGGAAGCAACCCTGAAAAGGGCCGTTTGGGTTCTTCTTGTGCTGTGGCCCTGAGAAGGGCCGATTGGTTTCTTCTTCTCCTACTCTCGGAGGCGCTCACGCCAGATGATGCTCGGCTGCGTTTTAGTCCTACGGAAGGAGCTGTATTTCCGCCAAGCCGGCGGCGTCCTCGGTGGAGTGTGGGACTGCTCCGTCTCCTCTGTCTGTGTGGACTCCGACGCTAGTGCCGGTGGCTAGTCGGTCTGCGTCCCTTGCGAGGAGGTGACCTCCCACTCCGGGTCGGTTTGTACCTCCTGAGTTTCGCGTGGAGGCTGGTGTTGCACGCCTCGGTGCACGCGCGCCGGAGGGATGGTCTGCGTTCCCTGATGTGCCCGCTCGGTAGATGATGGCGGCAGAGGCGACAGGAGTGAAGGCACCGTCCACGACAATCGAGGAGAAGTGTAGCGCCGGACTCTCACGTCCCACGTTGAGATGAGTGTGCGTGGAGGACGAGTCAGTCGCACCGGCGAGAGCTGGAGCGGGACGAGCTTCCACGGTTGGCCTGGACGGTAGTCCAGGGGCCGCTGAGGGTGTCTCGGTGGCGGCAAGCGAAGTGGCGCAGCTCGTTTCTGTGGTGGCCGTAGCTTCGGCGGCGGCAAAGTGACGGCGAGATGTAGTGTCTCTTATCCAAAAGACTTCTCCTGATCTTGGCTGGGAGCCTGAGAGCAGTCGAAAGCTGCCTAGGCCGTCGCCGTGTGGCCTTTTATTCTTCCCTGACTGGAAATGAAACGCGAGAAAGTCTGCCACCTGTTGGCGGCACTCTCGTCTAGCTTCGCGGGCCGTAATCTGGCCCACGCGCTCGGCGCGTGATCGGTTGGCGCGCGCGCGGCGCGCGTACCGTTCCAATTGTGTGGTCGGGAGACCGCCACAAGGCATACCGGGAGAGTGGAATAAAGTGATTAGTCCAATACATAAAAGAGGAGAAAGAAACGACCCAAGAAATTACCGAGGAGTTACTTTAATGAATACGGCGTACAAAATATATGTAAGTATCTTAAATGCGAGGTTGGAGAAAGAGGTGGAGTCTAAACTAAGAGAAGGGCAATTCGGGTTTAGAAGGAACAGAGGAACGATGGATGCAGTATACGCGGTAAATTATGTAGCAAATAAGGAGCTGAGTAAGAAAGGTGGAAAGGTTTTTGCATTCTTTGTGGACCTTAAAGCAGCTTTCGATAAAGTGGACAGAAAGAAATTGAATAAAATAATGAGGAAGATAGGAATTGAAGATAACTTGAGACGAAGAATAATGAAGACATACAAAGAAACGAAAAATGTAGTGAAGATAAGAGATAAGAAGACAGAGGAATTTTGGACAGAAAAGGGACTAAGACAAGGATGCCCGTTGAGCCCAAATCTATTCAATTTATACATCATGGATTTAGAGGAAGGAATGGAATAAGGGCAAGCAAGAGGCCTTGTGATAGGAAAAGAAAAATTTTGGTCAATATCATACGCAGATGACGTAGTGCTAATGGCGACAAGAGAGGCGGAATTGAAGGAAATGATGAGGAGGTTTAAGAGGTATTTGGAAGGACAGGTTTGAGTTTGAGTCCGGAGAAATAAAAAATAATGGTGTTCGAGAAAGCGAGGGGAAGAAGAAAGAAAAGGGAATAGAAGTGAGGAGAGGAAGAAATAGAGGAGGTCAAAAAAATAAAGTATCTAGGATATATACTACAGAAAAATGGGGGAGCGGAGAATCATATAAAAGATAGGATGAAGAAGGCTACAATAGCGATAAAGAGGACATGGAGAGAGAATATTTAAAGAAGATTTTAGAAAAAGAATGAAAATGTTCGAGGCACTGGTAGAAAGCGTGGCATTATACGGAGCTGAAATATGGGGGTGGCTATACGAAAGCAGATTAGATGTAATAAAAAGAAAGTATGTTAAATGGATTTTAGGATTGGATAGAGAACCCCGAATTATATAATATCAGAAGAAGCCAAGATAAAGGAGATAAAAATGAGGGCAATAAGGAGAGCTGTGAGGTATGAGGAGAAGGCGAGACAGTCAGAGAAGAAAATAGTTCAAGCATGTATAAAGGATCTAGAGAGGAGCAGACCAAGGAAAGAAGAAAGTAATTGGGAAAAGAAGAGAAGAGAACTGATAGAGAGGGCAGGAATGGAGAAGAAGCAGCTGAGGAGAGAAATGGAGGCAGGGGACCGGGAGGCGGCGGAGAATATCGTAAAGAGAATAGAGGAAAAGGAAAAGGAGGCGAGACAGATAAAGATAAACGAGTCAAGATACAATAGTAACTATAAAGAGATTTTAACAGAGGAGTTACCAAAGTATTTAATAGGAAAGAAGAAGAAAAAGGATAGAATGTTGATAGCCAGATACAGATGCGGGAGTGAGGTGAAAGGCAGCGAACATTGGAGAGAGGAAGAAGATAGAAGATGCAGAATATGCCTAAAAGAAGAGGAGAACATAGAACATATACTAAAGAATGTGAAGCGACAAAAAGCGAGATACAGTTAAAAGAATTTTTAGGAGAGGAAGAAAAAGGACTAGAAGTAATGAAATCGATAGAAAAGGTTAGAAAAGAGGTGGAAAAAATGGAGGGGATGAAAGGAGAAGAGTAGAAAGGGAAATTTAAGGACAGCTAGAATGTTGAATTAGTTTTGGAGTTAGTTAGGATGATCTAAGTGATATATAATATATATGTATATAAATGAGAAAGTTGTATGAATGTAAATTATGTTATGCGTTTGTAAATTTATGTAAGGGTTGACGAAAGTCATCCTAAGCCGCAAGGCAAGGATTAAAATAAAATTATTATAAAATTATTATATATTATTACAATATATTATTATCAAAATTGCATCAGAAAGTCATTATCACATCTTTAAATAAACATATTTAAATTTAAAAAATTAAATATTTAAATTAAAAAATCTGAAGTGGTTAAACTTCAACATAAAATAGTAGGTATATGGAAATCTTTCCGTCATTATTTTTCAAAAATTAAATAAAAATCTCTAAATAGAAAAATCTGACGTGGTTAAACTTCAACATAAAATAAAATATATAAAAAACTTTGTTTCCCGTCATTATTTTTTAACAATTAAATAAAAATATTTTTAAATAAAAAAATCTGAAGTAGTTAAACCTTAACATAAAGTAGTAGATAAAACATTTTTTTTCCGTCATTATTTTTTGTAGAACATTTTGTGCTATTAATTTGCCGGTTATTCCATCATGCATTTCCCATTTTCCTGTAGATTTTTTAACATAACATCGGTAATGACCAATTGCGTCAAACGATTTAATATATTCTATTACGGCTACAAAACGGTATGCAGAATTCGCTAAATTTAAGTTTACTGGTAGATCGGCTAGACAAAATTCTTGCGTATTCTTTAGTAAAACCTTCACGGAACGCAGCAAATGGCCATTGCGACGCTTCGATATCAATGACAATATGTAAACTGCCAGAAATGTGAATATTTTTTTCAACTTTACATCGACGACATTTATAATTGGAATTAGACGCGAATAAATTAAGAGACTCCTGCAATCCATTTAACCCATTCTTACAAAGGGGAATCAAATTTACCTAATAGTTTTATAGAACATTATCTTTGTAGATTTACATTTTGGACATTCTAATTGAGATTGGATACTTTCATTTTTTCCAAAAAGTAAGTTAGCTAAGCTATCAATATTGAGATTACAGTCAACAATATTTTCTTTAGAAGGTGATTTTATAGAAATTATTGTTCGAGAGCACGCGGTAGCGCGAGAAAGCGCGAGGTAGAAGACGACCACAAAAAAAGGGGACAAGCACAGAATTGAAAAATAAACTAAATATATTCAAAAATGTATAAAGTACAGTTATTTACAGTCTTTTCCTTTTAGCCAAGGAAGCCGTGAAGCGCGCACAGAGGCTACGACAAGCAAGGCGGCGAAAGCGTGTTCGAAACGCGGAGTAACGAAAGGCGGTATGCAAAGCGGCGTACGAAAAGCGGTTTTACTGAGATCGGCAAGCGAAATCGGTTCCGCGGCGCAGCGGCGGTCCTTTATCGTCTCGGAGACGAGCCTCCCTCCAGGCTAATTGCCGATGATTTCAGGGAGATGATTGGCCACCGACGGCCTACGTCACCGTGCATACGTCACAGTGTCAAGTGACGATTCGAACCGGTCGTTACATATTTTCGAATGCGTTGTTTATAGCATGGATCTTTCCTTTGTGTGAGCGCAGATGAGTCGTATGGAATGTCGAACAAAGCTTGACCTTATTATTGAAAACAATGTTAAAGTTAGAATGCTAATCACGAAAGATCCATGCTATACTGAATATTACCTTCTGAATATTACCGAATTCTTTAGCGACATTTGACGCGAATATTAATTCTCGCAAGCGTGCATGCGCTGATATTCAGCCGAACGCAATTGCTTCGCGATGATTATTGCGATCTCAAACAATTATTATTTTAGCTCTAGAACAATATATTTCTTAATTTCCTCCACATTTTGTAAATTTTTTTACGATTATCATGAAAAGAGTCTTTAATTCTTCCACCGTCAATTGATAATTAACCCAATCTACGATTCCACAACGAACAGCATACGTTAGAGCATCAAATCCACAAGTATTTATAACTTTGACTTTACCAAGATGTGTTTTAATTGGACAAAGACTATTACCATTAATTAATAATGGCAATTTGTGGCAAATCTTTGGATTAGCTAATTAGTTCTTAATGTCTGAACATGGTCGAAGATAGGTACCTCTATGTTTTTTCTTATTTAAACCCTTCCAATTTTCTATTTCATTTAAATGCGCGTACACATTTAATGTGATGTCTTTTAAAGTTTCCCTAAAATTAGTCTTTTTTCCATTTTCGTCGTCAGTTTCATCAGTCCCTTTTATTCTTGTTGAACAAAATTGAGGAGTTGTGCTCAGTATAGATGAATTTTCCGTTTGTTCTTCGATTATAGGATCCGATGCATTTCGAGAACTTAATCCTACAAAACAAAATTGATATTTTTAGTTTACAAAAAATACAAAACGCAACTATCTATTTATTTTATTTATTCTATTCATTATATTATATTATATATACTATAACTATTTATATTACTATTTATTCTATTTATTCTATTTATTATATTATATTATATATACTATAACTATTTATATTACTATTTATTACAATTTCCCTAACAGATGACGATTGAGTAGTATTTTACCTGTATCATCTTCGATAACTATTGGTTCAGTATGCTGTATATGCGTGGGTGAATTTTCATTAATATCGCAGAGCTGATCATAGTGATCATTTTGTGTGTGCTTTTGACAGTTATGTAATAAATTTTTAGATGAAGATTCTGTGTGAGTGACGTATTTTATCAAACTTGTCGACGAATCATCTGCTTGAACTGAGCACTCATTTGATTCCGACAAACCGAAAAATGAGTCTTCTATCGTATTTATTTCTTCATTAAACAAGATGTTTTGTTCTTTTTTATTAAATCGTATGGATTCTTGCTCCACTGCTTGCAGTTTTACAGTACCCGACAATGCTCTGAGATGCTTAATCACTACTTCGTCAACTCTTTCATTCTTTGCATTAAAAATGTTATGCTTCAAAGTTTTAAAGTAACTTTCGCTTTTTGCTGAGGTAGCCGTATATAATATTCTTTGATATTGCTGTATATGTTTATCGTGGTTATCATCATATAACCACGGAATTACTGCTGTCCACAGTAGAAGATATTTACACAAAGTTAATAACCTTCTTCCGAAATCCTCGCTAAAATAGGGATGTAACATTCCACTCTTGTGTACAAATCCTTTAGCAACGTCTTCAATTTCATCAAAAAAATTTTATAATTGGGCAGCTAGATTTCTTTTCTTCTTTAAAGCTTTGCTCGAAATCATCATATTTAATATACAGATTTCCATCTTCATTATTGGTTTTAATTTTATTCGACTGGATCAAATTCAATAATCGTTGACGAGAACTATAGCAACTGCAAGGATTATCTTCTTCACCATCTTCTTCAGAAAAAGCCACACACAAAATATCAATAAGCAATTGTCTGAACTCCTTAACAGATGTTTCGTTGGTGAGTATGGCAACGCATCGTACAAAAAAATGTTTTAAGCTTGTTCGCGAAATCGCTGACTTTTCCCGGCGATGGAAGCGGGATGAGAAGGACGCGCGTGGAAGGTGTTAACTAATTATTTCTTTTATTTTTTGTCAGACCACAGTCTGAGCCGTCTTTAATGCGTCAAAAATATACAATCTGACCTGAGAAACGATGAGCGGTGTATAAATGAGAAGTCTTTTTGAGTCCGTGTACGCGAGAGGCGATTATATCAATCGCCGTCCTCTTGATGAGTCGCCCGTGAGCCGGTGAGACACGTGGCGATCGGCACTCGCGCACGTGTGAGCTTGATCGGTCGTGTTGAGGCACTAGAGCTGATGGGTAGCCTCTTTCACACTTTAGGATGCAATCAAGGCAGCGTGGTAACTGCGATATGTACTTCTAAGCGGAGTCACAACGAGAAACGTAAAGAGCACACATTATACGTCTCGTCACTGAGCGACCATATTGTACTCTGTCTATCGCGAGGAAGACGTTGGCGATGAGCGCGCCCGTGCTTGCGCAAGCTGCCGCGTCGATCCGGCCTGTCGATATCCGATCGATGCTGCCATCTGATCGGACGGCGCAACGTGAACGGAATCTCGAACAAAGCTCATATTTGTTTTAAAACAAGGCCAGCGAGTTACGAGCTTTATTAAATGCGCTATATCAATTCACAGCATACACATTTTTTTCAGATGATGGTATCTTTGAAGCAGTTCTAAGTTGTTGAAAAAAATTGTCAATAAACTTTGTCAATCTTCTTTCATTAAAGGCAAGGCTTCCTGCATTTAATAAATCCAGTGAAAAATCGCTTACAAATTGCTTTGGAGGATGCCCACCAGTTCTTAGAAATGCTCGCATCCAATGTGCTAACCAATTCGCGTCATGTCGAGAAGAAATCATTTGATATACTGGAAGTGTTTTCCCCAAAAAGTCAGCTATGGCTTGATATAGATAAATTACTTGTCCAGAATATTCTATAGGTCTACAAATAGATCCAGTAGCATCGAAACTTACACTACCGACCGAGTTTTTTTTTAAATGTATTATTTAATGTAATTTGCTCGGGAAGCCAATACATAATATAAAAATTGTTCTCACTAAAATCACGGATACTTTCATTAAATTCTGTACTTGTATATTTTAAATCTCGAAATTGTATCGCATTGACAGCAGGCTTCACATTTAAATCTTTATCTTTTTCTTGTTGTTTAGCTTTTCGTAAGACATGTTTGAAATATAAAAATGCTGGTTCCACGCCACCAAATTTCATTTCGCAATCTGCAATTTCACGGCGCCACATGTACGTCGACTTTGCTGTTATTTCCGTCGCAATAACCCGTCTATTAGTTCCTCGTAATTGTCTTCTTTTTTTTGTGGACAATATCCCTTGTATCCCAAGCCGATACGATAATATTTATTCCGTCGTTTGTTGGTGGAGTTTCACTGTATAAATAAATTTCGGTCTTGCATTCACGACAAAATCCTTTTATAGTTAAATATACTTCGCCATTAATTTTCCACAATTAATTTTTGACTTGAATGCGAATGGGCATGGAAGTTCAAATTGATTCCAAATCTTATAATAAATTTAGTCCGACCAGCCAGGTTCCAAGACATCGTAAGTTCGAGAATTGTACTTCTTAGGATGAGCCCCAAGTGAGTTCCATTCTTTTTTAGTTAGATGGAATGCGCACTTTATTGGTCGTAAATCATGTTTTGGCTTAGACATCGACCAATTATCATTTTTAGACGTTAAAACTTTTCTTTTTTTTTTTAAATAAATCCGCTTCTGTTAAGTTATGAAGCCGACTGAAAACGCCATTTCGATTTTGATTAAGATATAGATATAAATAATTTTTGCTTATGGATAAATTTAAATTGTTTACAGCCAGATCTCAGACCGGATCATTCCACAAAACCATATCACCATTTTTTTTTGAAGAAAATTTAGATCTTCTAAAGCATGATAAATTTCGTCAGGCGTTTTTCTGGGTTTGCAAGGCATTTTCAGTCATTATATTTCTATTTAACAATTAGTATTGTTCGACACTTGAAGAAACTAGATGCTGAAATACAGAAAAAGATAATAAAAATTGAAATAATTTGTCCATAACCAATATGTAAAAACATAATAAGTTAAAATCGAATAAGGCAGCTTGAAAAATACTTTTTCTTTAAGTGTAATAAAACACTAAAAATTTCAAATTTTATTTTAATTAAAGACTATAATTGATAATCTCAAAAGAGTAATAACCTAACCTAAAAGATCTGTTCAAATATTTGTTTACCTACAAATATACATATATATGTAGGTCCGGAAGTATGTTCCGGGACTTTTATTTTTGATATCGGTATATTCCAGGACATTTGGCAGTTTCCAGGACTCTCCTGGAAAAAATTTATGTCCTACGGCAATTTTCGGGACAGTTTTTTGAATCTGATTACATATATATGCGTTATGTTATACTTGGGATGGCCGGGGTAACTTATTAACAACACTATACGTAATTGAATACTCGTTCTTTATTCGGACGTTCACTGCTCGCTGTCTCGTGTGTTAATGCTTCCGTCCGTTACTCTAACAACGCCATCTCACGCTTACTCGCTCACATACATTTTAGGGCTTATACATATGTAACATCCTCCCCTTTCTCAGAATAAACGTTTACCTTACAGTCTATATTACATTTGTGTCTTGACGTACAAAAGTCTTTGGTAATAAGTAATAAATTGCACGTTGCTTGAAACCTACTCCATTATATAATCCTTTTGGTAACTTTCTGTCTCGTACAGGCCTACTTTGCGTTACATTAAGATCAGCACTTGGTTCTGACTTCGTTGCAACAACAGAATCATCCTGCGACTCCGATTCGGTTTTTAGTAGAACAGTGTCACCTAATTTCACCTCACTTTCTTTCGCATTGTTTCGCAAATCATATCGCTCTTTACTTTTAAGCTTTTTCCAAGCATCCCTATCTCTAATAGCTTCATCTAGATTATTTCTGATCCCTTGAAATTCTGGCATTTTAGTTTTTATCTTTCGACCGAACATTAGTTCCGCTGGCGAAACCCCTGTCGATGCTTGTGGAGATAAGCGATACATAAGCAGATAGTCTAATATCTCTTGTTTCCAGTTTTTTCGTTCGAGCTGTGCAATTTTTATGCGTTTAAGAAGACTGCGATTTTGTCTTTCGACTTCCCCATTCGCTTGGGGCCAGTACGGCGCTACATGAACAAGTTTAATACCGCACCTAGACGTGTATTCCCTTATTTCTTTGCTCACTAATTGTTTTCCGTTATCAGATATTAACCTATTCGGATAACCATACCTCGCGAATATATGTTTCAATGTATTAATAATTGCTGCCGACGTAATTGATTGCATTATCTCTATTTCATAGAACTTACTGTAATAATCAATAATCACAAATATAAAATCTCCGGAAGGCAAAGGCTCAAGGAGATCCATCGCTAAACATTCCCACGAACTATCCGGCAGCGCGTTTGGTTTCAACGGTGAGATATTAGAGTGTATGAAGTTAGCCCCCCTTTTTTTGAAATTCATATTTTTGAAAGTTGTTCCAGGTTGTTCTGACTTTGTACTACATTGTTCCAAAACGATATTCCTTAATTCTCAACAGTTTTTTAATAAAATAAAAAAAAACGATTTTTTTGGCTGGCCCCCCTTTTTTCGAAAATCGAAATTTTTTTATTGCTACAGATTGTTCTAGTTGTTCCAAACATTGTTCCAAAGTATTAGTTCGATTGGTTAAAAATTTTAAGAGATATTGAAAAAAGAAAAATTTTTAAAATAACAGTTTTGGCCATTTATTCGTAAACAAAATGACTTACAAAACTGCCGATCTAGAACATATTTCTAACCGCGTAGAACAACTCAGAACAAAATTTTTAAGACTAGAACAAGAACCTAAAGGGTACTTTACTCTTCATCGGAAATATTATTTTTCAATTTTCTTCGTTAAAAATCTTGTTCCAGGCTTCCCGCTTTAAAACTATCGTGTTCTCCATTGGAACAACTCAGAACAAAATTTTTAAGACTAGAACAAGAACCTAAAGGGTACTTTACTCTTCATCAAAAATATTATTTTTCAATTTTCTTCATTAAAAATCTTGTTCCAGGCTTCCCGCTTTAAAACTATCGTGTTCTCCACTGGAACAACTCAACAAAATTTCTAAGACCAGAACAAGAACCTAAAGGGTACTTTAATCTTCATCGGAAATATTATTTTTCCGCAATGCGCATGCGCAGATATCAATAACCATATAGCACACGATGCATCGCGCATGCGCATTGCAGGCGATTAGGATCCACTACCTTTCTTTCTCACATGACACGGCTTGTTCCACGGAGGTATAGTCAATGCCCCTTCCAGTTATAGTATATGTTCTAAGGTGAAGGCCCTTAAGGCTTTCGCACACGAATTGCCATAAACGTAAAACGTAAAGGTAAGCTATTCTAGAAGACGATAGAGTAATGAATCATTACTAATGATACAGCTAGTTGGTCGTAAGCAGAAGTAAGCAAGATTTCAACCGGTCAAAATCCTATTTACTTCTGCTTACGGTCTATTTCTATCATTTAAAACATATACGTACTACTGGACCGCGCGTTGCACTCTTCATACAGTGGCGCCGAGTTGAGAGACAATGATAGCATAGTTTGACCACGCGTGTGGAGGTCTCAAGGAGATCTCACTTATACGGGTTAGCGTCCCTATAATAAGAGTTAAACTAATGTAGTAAAGATTTTTAATTGTTCCGCCATTTATAGCCAAGAAGTTAGTGAGAGTGAGACAAAGCTATAACGTTGTCTTAAAGTCCGTATCGGACTACGGATTGGGATTAAGATTGGATTGAAATTTAATCAATCAGAGTAGTACTGATCTCAAGTTCAGTAAACTTTTAATTGGTGAAACGATCCAATCCCAATCCGTAGTCTGATACGGGAATAAGGGTGCAGTCTCACGTAGAAGAAAAAGCGGAACGGAAAAGCGGAATGGAAAGGAAGCATAGTAGGGGGTAACTAATCAAGCTCTAGAACACCGTGACCGCCGGGGCACGAAGCCCTCGGGGCACGCGCTCCGCCTAACCGAGTAAGTAAGGAAACGATGAAAGTAGTGGTATTTCACCGGCGATGTTGCCATCTCCCACTTATGCTACACCTCTCATGTCTCCTTACAGTGCCAGACTAGAGTCAAGCTCAACAGGGTCTTCTTTCCCCGCTAATTTTTCCAAGCCCGTTCCCTTGGCAGTGGTTTTGCTAGATAGTAGATAGGGATAGTGGGAATCTCGTTAATCCATTCATGCGCGTCATTAATTAGATGACGAGGCATTTGGCTACCTTAAGAGAGTCATTTGAGAACATTGTAATTTGTGGTACTATTTCATAGATATTTCTACAAAAAAATAACTACCCGAGTCAAAATTTTTCTCCTATTTTCGACCTCAATGTTTAATCTAACACCTACTTTCGACCAAAATGTTCGACCTAACACCTACTTTGATACTATAAGCAGTCACATCACCTTATTTTGAACCTCTTCAACCTCTGGCTCCTATTTAGAATCTGACAATTCTGTTTGAAAAGAAATCATGCTCCTACTTTAATGTTCCCAACGTTTTCTTAGTTTATTTATTGCATTTAGTTTATTTTTATTATTATAAGTTTATTATATTTTTGATTAAATATTATATATGATTTATTAAACGTTTATAATAACGTTTATAATAAATGTTTATATATATATATATATATATATAATAACGGCTTTTTCTATTTATTAATTTAATCAAAAATAATAAAAAAAAATTAAAAGAAATATGTATGTATGTATTGTGACGTTGCGGCTCGCCGCACCGTCGCGGCGCCCCGCCGCCGTCACAAGGCGCGGAATTTCGCGCCCAGAGACGGACCAGGGAGGCAACGACGAGATCTCCAGGGGTCGTATTTAATCGCGTTTCCGCATTCTGATTACCTTCTTTTGTTTTTTTTTATGCAATGTAATACGCGCGGCACCTCACCCACACCACGGCAAACCTTCGAGGGAGTATTTGGCGAAGGAAATCAAGGACGATCGATAACCAAGGAGGGGTGGCAAACACGGAAGCAGCAGAGATCGCGGGCTGGCGAGAGCAACGCGGCAGGCGGGCGGCACGTGCGGCAGCGACGGACGAGGCCGCCGATAGCGGGGCCCCAAGCGCTTGGGTAAAAACCCGGCTCCAGCAAATGATCTCCACAAAACACCGACCCACGGGGTGGCTGGCCACCGCCCCAGGGTCAAACCGGAGGCACACCGGCACGAGCGAAGTTCCGTCCGCCGCTAAGGACAAAAATTTGAGGAGTCGCACGCCGCCGAGGGACCGTTGCCCGCCCCCGAAGGATCTCGTATCGACAGCACTGCGCCGGGACACCGCGGGCTTGCAAGCTCGCGCCCGATTGGCTTGCGCGCCCCTCCGGAAAGGGTACCGTATCGATTCCGCAATCGAGCGGGTTTAGCGTTTTACTCTCTGGTCGTCCGTCGGCGAGATACGTTTTGCTAAGATACGCGATAGCCACCCCGAGTCGGGTATTTCGATCGTTGTCTGGCGGATCGAGGATCGTTGGTGGAAGGTGACGGCGAGGAGCCCAGGAGGAGGCGTATCACCGGTGAGGTTGCCCGTAAATCGCGATATGTAAAGCCACGACACCGCCCTCCGGTGCACGCTCTCGCTCGGGATAACGCATGTCAAGATCGAGTGTAATTTCGCGATCGATAACGAGAGCGAAGGGCCTCGGGATGGTATCGTGGCCGCGGAACCGTGGTACAAGCGTTATGGCGAATCCCTGGAGGTCGCGATAGGCGTTAATGAGTTCGATATCGCGAGTATATTGCGTTGTCCTCGCGACCTTGGTGTACGGCCGCCTACGGGCCGGTACTTCGTAAATTGCGTTACCGTTTCTTCGCGTCGGGAAATTCTTGTGTTCGAGCGTCGGTGTTAGCGTATCAATTTGTGTTCGGATCTCGTTATTACGGGTTGATAATTGTGTTTGCGTTGGGACGTCGATGGCATTGTTAATTGCGGTCGAATGTCGTTCCCGCTGATTGATTAATTATGTTAAACTTGTACTCGCGTTAAGAAATTACCGGCGTTCACACGTTTCGTGCGTTTAGATGTTACTTGCGTAGTTCTTCATGGCGTTCCGTGGTTATTAGCGATATCGCGACTTGCTTGGTTAAATGACTCGGCGCCTCCCCGTTGCGCCCGAGCAGAATCACTCGCGTTAGGTTAAGATATCATTGCGACAGAGTTTTCGTACGGTTCCGGACGTGGTTTTCACGCAATCCAAGCGTGACGTACCATTATTTCGCGACATTTTGCGTTGAACCTCACTCTCATTAGTGATATTAAGTGTAGTATTCTTGCGTATTATAACTTTCGACTCGAATGATTAATTGTTTGAGAATAGCGCCTTCAGCGTGTTTATTAGAGACTCAATTAATACTCCGTGGGTGTCTCGCGTCCGCATTAATATTATTTCTGTTAGATGAATCCAGACCCCCCGCCACCGGCTATTCTTGATTTATTTATTGAAGTTATCTTGTGTTTGATCGAAGCCGGATGGATAAACGTTGTTATTTTCTCGACAACCAGTACTCAATAAATGTTATTTTCTTTGTTATCTGACTGAGTATGAAATTAACGTGTCACCCCGCCGAATATCGCGCTGCCCTTCATTAACCCCGCCCGTGATTAGGTCAAGCTAGCCGATTCCACGCACCTCCATACTTCGTTGCGTCTCGTTTAGGTTTTCGCGATTTCGTGGACGCGAATGTACGCGTCTGGCGCCCAACATTCGGAACATTTCGTGGAGTATCGGAGGTGCGAGGAAATCACTGGAGAGGCCAACCATCCCGCTCTCCTAAGTCCTTTTGATCCGGCACACGTCCCGGAGCGGTCCGGGAGTGCAAAAAGTCGTGACAGTATGTATGAGTACGCATGCGTATATGTGCAACTAAAGGTAGGAAATTTTAAATATATACAAAACTATTACAAAACATCTTTCTTTTTGTTATTACTTCTTATAATTACTTATCTTCATATATTTACATATTACTAAATTTACGATAATTGAATATGGACTGGTATTTATTTATTCAAACTCTTGCCCAATCAGCAGACAATGTTTTTTAAATGTGTTTTTAATATTCATTTTTTATTAATTATACATTTGTACAATTCATTGTAAAAATAATATTTATTTAATGTTTATTAAATTTTTATTTCACATTAATTGTTCATTTGAAGTAATAATTTAGAAAAAATGTTTATTTAACGTTTATTTAATATTTGTTTTACATTAGTAAGTTATTTGCAATAAGTTAAAAAAACATTTATTTAACATTTATTCGACATTACTTTAATATTTATTTTACATTAACTATTTATTTGCCATAATGATTTAAAAAAACATTTATTTAACATTTATTCGACAGTAATGTAATATTTATTTTACATTAATTATTTATTTGCAATAATGATTTAAAGAAACATTTACTTAACATTTATTTAATATTAATTTAATATTTACTTTAAATATTACTTACTTCAGATATTGCGCTCGAATTCCTTCGCGTTTTGTGAACGCCCGATCGTTTCATTCAGATGTAGATGGCGCGACGCGTGAGTCGCCACTTTCAAAGCGCCCCCACTCCTTTCTCACTCTTGTTCAGTGTTCAGTGTCATGGCCGCTTTTGCTGCGTTTCTTCGGACGAGATGAGTACGTTTTCTTTCTTTCGTAACTGATTGAGCTAAGCGGCACATATTCTGGAGATCAACCGAGCGAGATTCGATTTCCCAAGGAGAACTCACCGCCAGGAAAAGGAGAGCTGCGGCAACTCGCGTCCGAGAGGAAGAATTGAGGCGAGGAGTCCGGTCCAGCGAGCAGGGCCCTTCCGATATTCTCATTTGGGACGCCATATTGGAAGATCGACATTGTTCATAGTAGTACAAGGAGCTCTGCAAGGTTAATCTCGTCTTGAGATCTTGGAATTGCTCTTATTCTTGTGACTCTGGTTTATATTCTGGCCCTAGAATTTATCTCGTAGACAAGGCCCCCCTCTCTTTTCTTCTCTTTTCTTTTCTTACTTTGATTTCAATCGGTAATCCAGACTCCTTAATTCCGTATTATTAATATTATTTGTTAAATGACATTTGTGATATGCGATTAGTTATTTGGTATTAAGGTATTAATTTTAAGTTTTATTAGTATTAAGATATTTTATTTTAAGATACTCACAATCAGTATCAAGACATTTCTCAATTTTAATTTTAATTTTGTTGAAACTAAATTTTAATTTTAATTTTTATTAAGATACAATACATATATTAATTGTTTTAAATAATTAAACATTTTTTTTTTCGTTATGATATAATATGAGCTTAATTTAGATAGTATGCAAGAGTACATGAACAAGTAGATAAAAAAGTGTAAGCAAATAAATATATGTTCCTTTGTACCTTAGAAACAAACGTGTGCGATCTCTTAGATTTTTTCTGACTCTCCCCCCTATATGCTATTTACCACATTATCATATTAACATGCTTTATGTCATGTATATTATCGGTGACTTGCAGTGGAGTTTTTATTTAAGTTGTGTTTCATATGGTTAATAAAAAAAAGATTTATTATATAAATTTTATAACATTATTAATTGTGATACATGTATGTCTATATGTATCTGATTAATTAACAATGTTATAAAATATTTTGCGGTAATATTTTTTTAATATTAAAAATCTTAGATTCTAAATAATAAATCTAGATAAATATTGCATTTAACAGAGCAACGAGATACGACAACATAAGTCAAAGTCACAACCGTATCTCGTTGCTAAATTTACCAAAACCTATACTATATGAATCACCGATGATGTACGTGATATGGAACATGTTTCATTACGATTTAAAAATTAATACATTGATAATAAAATCTACTACAATAAATTTTTTCTCCAATAGTCCTAATAAAGTGTTCTTTTGAATTCAGTAAATATTTTATTAGGTTTAGAAAATTTGTTTCAATTGGATGAAAATTTTTTTCATTCGAAAAATATTAACAAATTTAAAAAAATACTTTATAAAAACTATTGAAGAAAACATTAATTAAAATTTAGTACATTTTTCTATCAGTGTAGGATCTAGAGGGTCTTAGGAGGTTTAGGAGGGTTTTACCGATAACTCCTCTTTTAAACCTCAAAATGGGAAACAGTCCGTTTACTGCCGTTTTCAGGCACAAAGTAGGAGCTAAGTACAATACAATTAGAACCTATCAAAATCCTCCAGAATCCTGAGATGTGAAAAATAAGAGGTCGAAAGAAGGAGTAAAATTTCGACTCGGGTATTTCAACAAAAAATTAAATATTTCAACAAAAATGTACAAATTTCTTTTTAGTTAAATTTTGTAGTTATTTATAGAAATTTTTTCCGCTAGGGCTGCGCCGCCGGTCAACGGCCGGTCAATAGCCGGTCAGGCCGTCATTCCCGGGGAAAATTCGAGAAAAACACTTGACGCTAGACGATGACAAATAAGAACGAGAGGATAGAAATTCTGAAATCTAGCATCTATGAGAAATTGTGAAACCCGCGCCGCCGAAAATTTGTGAAAAACATTTGACGGTAGACAATAACAGATAAAGACGAGACAATAGAAATTCCGAAATCTGGCGTCTCGATCCACGAGAAATTGTGAAATCCGCGCCGCCGAAAATTTGTGAAAAACACTTGACGGTAGACAATAACAGATAAAGACGAGACAATAGAATTTTCGGAATCAAGCGTCTCGATCGTTTCCATGAGAAAAATATGTTTTTCAGATGATGACTAACAAAAGTCATCATCGGAAAATTAAGTTCCCCACCAAAAAAAATTAAATTAAGTTACTCCTTGATAACCCATCCCTAAAATCATATATAAACCGCGACGGCGGGACACCCACTTTTTCTGAAACTCTAAACAGTAAAGTCCGCGCCTACGAGATTCTTAGCACAACTATTTCTGGTCTCAATCCCGTTGTCAACTTTATCATTGCTATAAATTCTGTGCGGGTCAATATCATCGCATCGCATTACCGAGCCAACGGTCCAGAAGAATCTTCGATTCAGTCTCACCGGCGCGATTACTGACTCAGAGCCATTACATCCTGTGATCACCATCAGCTTTAATAGTAAGTCCCAAATATCTATCACTCCTTTTCTTTCTACATATATATATATATATATATATATATATATATGTGTGTGTGTGTGTGTATAAATAACAGGCATACATATATATATATCTTCAAAACTCCCCCTACTTCAATTTTTAAAATATTAAATAATTTTAGTGTACTCACACGTGCACCGCCGCAGTTCCATAGGGGTAGTTATCCGAAAACGGATAAACCAGAACAGGCGCGCCCGCGAAATGGAGCGATAGCTCCTTGCCTCATTTCTCAAACGCGAACGGTTTCCGCATATCGAACACCGTATCCCCGATTCTCCCCCTTCATCTTCCTCCTCACCTATCCGCTGTTCCCTTCCGTATCAGGTGTTCCCCGATACCCCTGAATCATCGCCTTTCCTAGAGCCCTCCTATTCCCCGGTTCCTTCCGAGGAACTCGAGGATTCCCCCCACAGCCCTTTCCTAGACTGTTATTCCCCCACTACAGTTGAATATCCAGATCAATCGTGCTGTAGATCACCCTCCCCCGCATTCTCCGCATCGACCATCGAGATTCTCGACGGTCGATCACCTTCCCCCGCGCTCTCCTGTTCCAGCGTGGAAATCATATGTGAGTCGATTTCCTTAAATTAAATAAGTAACACCGTTAATGTAATGTAACCTTAAGCGCGATAATTCCTCAATAAGTACGTACATTATACCATTTAATCTCTCCTTTTTCTTTTCATATAAATTCTTTGCTAATAATGATTCTGTAATAGTCGAGCAGGATGTCAAGTTAATTTAGATATTTTTCCCTCTAAATCTTGCTCGAAAACCTCCGCACCTTTGTAACACCCGCGCCCTTCCCACACACACACACACACATACACCTCACACTAGTATATATGTGTGTATAATGATTTGCCTATTTTTGTTGTAATTATATTCTGCTTAAATTTTACTAGATCTCTTTCTTTATTAATAAATGTTTAAACGATTTTGTCATGATTAAATGCCCAGTAAGCAAGGAACATTAAATTAACGTTTAGAAATATTGACTTTATGTGTATTTTTTAAACGTTTTTTAATAATATTATACACATATTTGAAAAATATTATTTCGTAATATGATTTTTCTGAATGTTGTTAAAATATTTTAAAAACGTTACAGAAAATATTTTTCAAATGTTACTCTGACATTTATTTGAGATCAATGCAACAGTTCAAAATTCCTTGTAATTTGGACTTGGAAATAACGTTGGTAGTATATTAATTTTTGGTTGTTAGAATGTTATTGTTTTATATTGTGCGCAACGCTCATCGCGACAGGCGACAGCCATGATGCGTACATTATCCTACGTACAATGCGTGAGTGTGTATACAGTAAATCTGAAGGAGAGCTCCCTCCTCACGTGTGTGTATGCCCTGCTTTATAGAAGTTGTGATTTTCCTTAAAGCAGGGCACACACACGTGTGTATGCCCTGCTTTATAGAAGTTGTGATTTTCCTTAAAGCAGGGTACACACACGTGTGTATGCCCTGCTTTATAGAAGTTGTGATTTTCGTTAAAGCAGGGCACACACACACACACACACACACACACGTGTGTATGTCCTGCTTTATAGAAGTTGTGGTTTTCGTTAAAGTAGGGCACACACACACACACATGTGTATGTCCTGCTTTATAGAAGTTGTGATTTTCGTTAAAGCAGGGCACACACACGTGTGTATGCTCTGCTTTAACGTAAAAGTTAATATATCGTGCAACAAATCTTCGGATACTGCATTTAGATGTGAAAAATTGGCAAGGATCATTCTATTGTGATCTTTTAGATTTTTATCCCAAAACATTTTTCGGATGAATTTGGGCCATGTTTTTGCATCGCCAACAACATCCTGAATCACTAGCCACGGATTACTATATAATTGCTTTACTGAATATGGCATTATAAATATTTTGGAATTGCACATAACAATAATAATATGTCATTGAGGTTGTACATCACGTGACCACGGGACATGCGCATGTGGTCGCGGAGCATGTCCGTAGTCGCTATATCGCGTCGGTATGATAGCCCAGTAAGCAAAAAATCATTATTACAATGTTATTGCAACGATATTCTATAACTTGTAATGTTGTTAAATATGTAGTTCTTAATGTTGTATAGAACATCATTATGAACATACTTTGACCACGATTCCGAAATTTCAGTAATGTTGAAATGGGAGTGCCATAACGTTGCAAATAACATTGCGCTAAGGGTTTTCTATCATTCCTGTAATGTTTTTGACATAAAAATTTAAACGTACTATCAACTTTATTACAATATTATATTAAGATTACCGTAATATTAATTCTAACATTTATTTAAAGTTCTTATTGATGTTTTATTTCTATTACAGGCAACATGTTTTCAATAAATATGCAATAGTAATAAAATATCTCAATATTTATTGTCTAATTAATATTTAGATTGCTTTTATAGACCAGGCTGGGACAACTTTGAGCTCCAGAACCACGACACTTCTTTTCTATCTACGGAAAGTAGGGGAGTGTCGTGACTCCGGAGTTCGAAGTTGCCCAGGCCTGTTATATACTAATCTGTATTAGGGAATAATTCACTAATTATCATAAAAAAAGTTTTATTTATATAAAAATAATATATACCATATATTACAGTTTTCAGTTTATCACAATAATATCTTTGGTGAAGATCACTGATCCTAGCGGAAGGTTTTGGGATAAAACTCATCTTTCAAATAAAAAAATCAGATTTCTGTCTCAAATCCAGGAAAAAATGCATTTTAAGGCAAGATCAGATGTGGTTCCACATCTTCGTCGTTGATCCTTGAATACAAACTAAACGTAATATTGAGAAAAAATGTCAAATCAAATAATTTTATCAAAATCTTCCTTTTTTATTTGAAATGTGTCCCCTCGAATGAGGGTGTTAGTGCCTTCGACCTTATCCTTTTAGATCATATAGCACAAATCACTATTTCTAATGTATAAAAATTTTCTTTTTACTATTGCCTAGACCTATGTATTTTTTTTCATTCTACAAACTTTCTAAAACGGATTATTAAACCACATACAGGTCTTTCAATCCTTAAACCATTTACTTCCTCTTAATCAACCCCTTACAGGGAAACAAGTTAAACGAGGACTGTATATGCGGGATGCAGACTGAGTCGAGATCAAACCTAAGACCCTTTTGTTACTATAATAATCACTCGCGCGGAGCCACGCAAGTAAGATAATATATTTATCACTTCCTGAAAAATAAAAGTAGAATTAAATTAGTGAAAAAGCTACTTATAAATTATAACGCGGCAAACTATAATAATTTTATTTTATAGAGAGTATATACCAAAATACATTACATTACCTTTTTAATGTTTTTTTCTTTCCTTACGGACGTTTGCGAATCTGAACCACTCCATTACAAAGTGTTCAAAATCTTTTTCTGTATTCCGAGGGAATAATTGCTCTAAAAGCTTCTGGAATAAGAAAAATTCAATACAGTTTATTGTTAGATAAAAGAAATAAATAATGTTAATTTAACGGCAATTAAAACTTATGATAATTATTGAAATAACACAAAAGTTTCCGGAATAGTTTACATATATACTAAATCGATCAAAAGTATTAGTTTATGGATATATATATTTTTCTTTTATTTTGTAAGAATTTTTAACGTGTATGTGTGTCCTGCTTTTTAACGATGATTGCCACAAAAAAATAGGAGACAATTTTAATAAATTCTGAGACATAAAACATAGCATTTAATACTGCAAGTAATATATACATCTCTTAAAAAATTACTTACTTTTAATGCTCAGAATTGCGTATCTCCAATAATTATAATTATTTTTTTGGCCAGTCCATAAACACATGGAGGCTAAGTCATCAGAAAATGTAGCACTCAAACTTCTTCTAATAAAATCCTTTTCATGTTTCCCTCCAATTAACATAACCTTGTTCACCTGAAAAATTTATACTTGTAATTCTATATAATGCAGTTTATTATTATAAATTGCAAGGAAAATAATTCAGAAGACTTTTAAAATATAATAACACATATTATGGGATATTATAGAACACATTAAAGGACATATATTATAGATATAAGTTTGTAAAAAGAGTCAGAGTAACCATTTTTGGTTTTAGACCCATTGGGTGCTCCTCTTCAAGATTCTATTTGATCGTTTTATACATAAAACATACAGTTGAATACATTATAGAGATTAATACAAATACATTTTGATTTTTGAAGGACACCATATTTGAAAACTTTACCGACAAAATTCTACCTTCTTTTAGAAAATTTACATATATCGCATTGGTTGCATAGAATTACAAATGCTTTTACATAATAAAAATAGGTGTAAATCAATTAGAGCATTTGCTCAATATATCACAAATGATTAAAAAATTTCAAAGTAAAGATCTCGAGCTGTCAATGTAAATATTTATCTGTTACAAAAATTGTACAACTTTGATATATTATCAGTATGTTTGGTCCGTTAAAGAAAATTGTAAAAAAATATTACTGTACCATTTCCATTAAATTTAAAAGCTTAAAAATATACGAAAAGTTTGCAAGAAGATTTTTATATATAAATACTTAATCTTTCTGCTAAATATGGTAAAACAAAGCAACACACATTTATATATAGAATATCTATATGCATAAAAGACTTGAACAATGTAGTGTGAATGCGTTAGTACTTATTTGATATGACGTTTGGATGATTTTGTCTGTATGTTACTGACACTTTTAGAGTTTTCATCTATTTTTTCATCTAATAAATTGTGTCATAAACAAAAAATATATGCATATGTTACGCCACAATCAAAATCACTATAAACATAGTAGATACAGATAATGCGCAATTACTATCTTTGCTATAGGCACTACATTTAAAATAATACCAAAAAATCGGTAAAAATTACAAGTCCTGGTGATCTCTTTGTCGACTCTAAATTGCAAATATTATATTTACTACTCTTGGAGAGAAAGGGAGAAAGAGGGAGAGAGAGGGAGAGGGAGAGGAGATATCTCTTACAGTCTTTTCTTAATTCTTAAATTTTTAAAGTCTGATTTTATTGTGTAAATTTATATCTACTACGATTATGTAACTACTAACCCGAAATGTTATTTGTAAATGTTTATAGAATTAATTATAATTGTGATAAGCAGCTTTACTTACAACTTGCATGAAAGCTTCTGGATCAGTTTTTAGCATATCTTCAAATTGTCAATGGAAGATAAGGGGAGATATTGTCCAATCTCTGTATCTTGTATAATACTTTCCTCAGAATATTGTTCAGCCTCGCGGTCCGAGTACATCAAAAATATGTTCGATCCTTAATACTTTGGTATATTTCTTTTCTTCTGCAAATCTCTCTCTTATATATAGGTCGAAAAATAGATCTTGAATCACCAGCTACCTATTTACAGCACATATAGATAATTGAGTTCTTATCATTAATATGCAAGTTTTAGAATATAATAATTACCCATATAAAAATGTTGTATACAATTAAAAGTGCTCGACAGCACAAGCACAAACGTATACGTATATATGACACACTCACGCATCATACGTATATGTAAGATAATGCGACTACAGTCTCCAGAACTATTACTGCTTCCGATTGGCTGTTGCGACAAGCGTGCGCTGCTCATGATCTCGACGCGCTCAAACAGCTGAAAATAATCGGCAGTAAATTGCAAGAAAATAGCAAATAATTCCACTATATAGCTTCTACCGATACCCAAAGAACGTTATTTGTAGTTAACCTAAATTATAGGTTATAGATCATCATATCAGCTACTATTCATAGCACGTATGGTTAATTGAGTTCTTATTATTAATATACAACTTTTAGAATATAATAGTTACTTACTTATATATAAATATACTGTAAATAAAGAGCACTCCGCACTGCTCGATCCACACGCGTGTATACGCACTCACGCATCGTACGTAGGATAATGTACGCATCATGGCTGTTGTCTGTCGCGATGAGCGTTGCGCACAATATGAAACAATAACATTCTAACAACAGAAAATTAATATACTACCAACGTTATTTCCAAGTCCAAATTACAAGAAATTTTAAACTGTTGCATTGATCTCAAATAAATGTCAGAGTAACATTTGAAAAATATTTTCTGTAACGTTTTTAAAATATTTTAACAACATTCAGAAAAATCATATTACGAAATAATATTTTTCAAATATGTGTATAATATTATTAAAAAACGTTTAAAAAATACACATAAAGTCAATATTTCTAAACGTAAATTTAATGTTCCTTGCTTACTGGGAGGTCTCATAACCTACTGATAGTCGTCAACTTTAACAGTTAATATCTCGCTTCGCGGGGCAGAGCAGGGCTTTTTTCTGCCAGATTCGTTCGTTTTGTGCAAAAACGTGTCGATTAAGCCTAAATTCAGCGAAATCGGTGAGGAGGGAGCTCTCCTTCAGATTTACCAAAATTTGTAATTTTTAGTTAAATGTTACAAGTTTTTACACAAATCTTCCAAAATTCACCTATTATAAATAACTTCTTAATTCGCAAAAGTCAAAATACTTATCTTTTTATTTTCGTATAGTCTGTTGTAAAGTTTAATAGAAAGATACATAAATGTACAATTTTTTACCTATACTAGACACTACAGACGCGCGCGCTTCGCGCGCGCCATTTAGCTTTAACATTATGCTATTGTATAATAATCGCGACACGACGCGGGACGATTAACCTCGCGACACGACGCGAGCTGTCACATCATGACACACACGACGCACTACACACACGAAACTCGCCACACTCCGCGATGACAGTCCCTCACGGGATGAAGCAAGCTACGGCGCGGCAATCAATCGAGATAGCCAATCGGCATCGCGGAAAAGAGGCTTCAATTTTACGATACAAACGAAATTCACTCAGGTAACACGCCTTTTTTATAAATGGACTAGAACAACACAGGCGCGCGCTACGCGCGCGCTTCGCGCGCGCCATTTAGCTTTAACATTATTAATCGCGACACGACGCGGGACGATTAACCTCGCGACACGACGCGAGCTGTCACATCATGACACACACGACGCACTATACACGCACGAAACTCGCCACACTCCGCGATGACAGTCCCTCACGGGATGAAGCAAGCTACGCGGCGCGGCAATCAATCGAGATAGCCAATCGGCATCGCGGAAAAGAGGCTTCAATTTTACGATACAAACGAAATTCACTCAGGTAACACACGCCTTTTTTAAAAGTGGATAAATTTCTGATTCGTGAATGGTTGTAATTTTGCATACAATACTACAAGGTTCTACAGAAAACGACAAAATCCTAAAGCCTTTTACAACTCGTGAATTCATGAAAATCTACATAAATTTGCTTTTTTTAGATGTTTATAAGATACTACAATTTTACATGAAAAAACAGACCTTCAACCAAACCTTCAACCTTTCCATAGAAAGTAAAAATTAATATGTCAATTAAAGAAATTAAGTATCTTATGCAAAATTAGAAAAAAAAACTTAAAATAACATATAAGCAATGCGAAGTGCCGTTTTCGGTCGAACCGGATCTTGATGCTTAATAATATTTCACAATATCAATTATTATTAAATACATGTTTCAGTTTTTTAAATTGGCACTGCGTGCCAATATATGGACTTTGTCGGACTTAAAACGCAATTGTGTAAACTGAAACTAAAAATAATATATTTTATATTAATTTGATATTGTCAAGTAAAATAATATACTATTAGAAGAATATTTATAACAGTTATACAAATTTATATGGATAAATCCATTATAGAGTATATATTCATAATTCATATATGATTATCTATCACACATGATAATATACTAGTACCTATATAAAACCATATATGACTATATAAAGTTATACTTAAAGAGATTTAGCCATATATAATATTGTTCAATATTATATTTCCATTTCTTATATGACCATATATAATTATATATTTACTAATATGAACAAATAAGAGGTATTTTTTCCCGAGTATATAATCATGGCATATGTATATATGCTTATATATGGCCATATAATATTGTTTAAGATTGTATTTTCCATTTCTTATATGATCATATATAATCATGTATCTACTAATATAAACTAATATAAACTAATATGAATAAATAAGAGATTTTTTCCCGGGTTATGCGGTTTTAGACATGTGTATGGTGCTGGGTAAGGTTTTTTTATAATGACTCGCTTTTTATTTTACAGATAAGTTAGAATAAAGAAGTTTTTTTTCTTTTTGTAATCACGCGGCGCGACGTTGGCCCAATAGGCCTATTTTGTAATGAGCCGGTACTGGTTTCTGACATTCACCCGACGTTAAGAAAAAATTATATTTGTATATCCGATTCAAAATTTTATTACTCTTTTTAAACTGAATTTGTTTCTTAAGAATTTTTGAAAAATTATATATTTGCGCTGGTTATGATACATGTAGACTATATATAGCGAGTCGGTAGTTACTAATGCTAGTCGCCGGATTCACGTTCCGGAGATCCGGGTTCAACCCCAGGCAGGTATCACAAATCCTGCGGGGGTTTTTTCTCGGTGATTTGGGGGGGTCTGGTGAGGGGCGGCGGTGGCTACCAGGGTGCGCGCCTCCTCGAAATTTTTGGAGGACGCCACCAAGTCGAATCTTTTTCCTAATGGGAGACTCGCTTTGCGCCTTCCCAGGATGGGATAGGTGGGGAAAAGAGAAGATCTCGGCGCTACCTGGGGGAGCCTGTAACCCCTTAAAGACGCGTCCCTCGGATGGCGATGGGGGAACGCTCGTCAGGCTCGCTTGAAAAGTAGGAGTGAAATAAAATAGCTTCCGCGGACCAAAACAGGTACTCGCCAATACGTCTGGCAAGCGTGGCGTTTTAAATGCCAAAAACCTTCACCATGAAATGTCGAACTCGAAAACAAAATTACCCCAGGCGAGTAGAGCGGGACGCTCGGAATCTCGCACTGACACGTCAGTCTGCCTCATGGATTCTGGGGGAGGCACAAATTCGATGAATGGAAGGAAACGAAAACGGAATACGGAACACAAGCGTACCAAGAAGACTCTCTACATTGCGTCGTATAACATTCGCACAATGAGACTCGAAGAACATCTGATCAACCTCGAAAATGAATTAGAAAACATCAAGTGGGACGTCCTCGGAATAAGCGAGACCAGGCTGAGTGGGGAAACGGTCACAATCATGAAATCTGGATATATGCTTCTTCAAAAGAACTCTGACATAGATTCACACATCGGAGGTGTGGCCCTGCTAATTCATAAAAAATTGAAACACCTTGTAACCAAAACCAAAGCTATATCGGACAGGGTAATTTATGTAGTGCTAAGACTTAACAACAAGTGCAGCATACAAATAATACAGGCCTACGCACCAACTTCAGTTTCGACAAAGAAAGATATTGAGCAGTTCTATGAAGACCTGACAGCAGCAAAAAGTGCGGAAAAAACCAAGTTTACCATTATAACTGATGACTTTAATGCTAAAATTGGAGCGATGACACAGGCGGACCCACCGTACATCGGTGCCTTCGGTCTGGGCACGAGAAACCCAAGGGGACAAGTGATGATGAACTTCCTGAGCAAAGAGAAAATATACTGCTTAAACACCTTCTTTAAAAAGCATCCCAGAAGAAAGTGGACATGGAGAAGTCCGGACAGCACTATCAAAAACGAAATAGACTATGTGCTAGCCACTGACAAGCGCATTTGTGCAGATGTGTCAACCCTAAATCGTTTCAACACGGGCAGCGACCACAGGTTGGTGAGAGCAAAAGTCCTAGTGGATACTCGGCTCGAGAGGAAACGTCTCATGAATAAAAAGGTCAGGCCAACATTAGCAGAGCTGAGAGGGAAGGAAGAAGAATATAAGACTACGCTCGAACAGAAACTAAAACCAACCGAAAAGCTACAAGAACTAGAACTAAATGCGCTGTCAACACAAATCACAAACAGCATCCGAAGTGCCGTGAGAAAAGTGTGCTCACTTCAGAAGCGTGGGAACTCGAAACTTAGTCCAGACACAAAGGCAAATCAGAGAAAGAAGAAGAACGAGCAGGGATTCACCGGGATATAAAGACCTAAACAAGGCCGTAAGAAAAGCGATTAGAAAAGACAAAAGAGCGTACAACACGCGAGCAATCAAAGAAGCCATTAAAAACAATATGAACATGAGAGTTCTGCGCTCCAAAATGTCAAAAGGGAAGGTAGTAATCCATAAGATGAAGAACAATCTAGGAAAGGTAGTAACAGAGAGGAATCATTGAAGACTTCTACCGAAAACTTTACAGCCAATCAGCTCCAAATCCGAACCAGCAAGGACGACCGAGACAGACAATTCTGAACGTAGGATCCGAAGATTTACCAGACATTAACAAGTCAGAACTGGAAGCAGCATTGAAACAACTAAAAAACAACAGAGCACCAGGGAAGACCGGATAACAGTCGAGATGCTCAAGGTTGGAGGGGAAGAATTAGAAAAAGCACTCCTGGTACTACTGAACAGATGTCTGGAAAAAGGATCTCTGACTCGTGGCAGAACGCAGAGGTCATCCTGCTCTTTAAGAAGGGCGACTGCACGAATATGGAAAATTACAGACCCATTAGTCTACTCTCAATCCTTTATAAGCTGTTATCCAAAATAATAACAAATCGTTGAAGCCAGAAGCTCGATTTCTACTAACTCATAGAACAGGCAGGATTCAGAAGGGGGTACAGCACAAATGACCATATACAAACAGTACACACACTTATAGAAAAATGCACCGAGTACAATATCCCACTGCACATGGCCTTTATAGACTACCATAAGGCCTTCGACTCAGTTGAGACATGGGCAGTGCTCGAAGCATTGGATAAAGCACGAGTTGATTCTAGATATTCCAACTTGATCAAATTCATATACGAGCATGCCACCCTGCACGTTAAAATGGAAGAGGATTGGACTACAGGTAGAATCCCTATCAAGAGGGGTGTGAGACAGGGCGATACGATTTTACCAAAACTTTTCACCTTGGCGCTGGAAGACGTATTTGAGAGGCTAACATGGGATCAAAAAGGTATCAATATTGATGGAAAACGTTTAAACCATCTCCGTTTCGCGGATGACATTATCATATTCAGCAGCGATGCAAACGAGCTCGCAACAATGATACAAGAACTCAGGGAAGCTTCCCAAGCAGTTGGCCTGAGAATGAACCTCCAGAAGACGAAAATCATGAGCCCCATCAATATACTAGTCAGCATCGATAACCACACTCTCGAGATGGTAGAAGAATACGTGTATCTAGGGCACAAGATCAAGCTAGGAAAAAATAACCAGACAGCTGAGATCACTAGAAGAATCGGCTTGGCGTGGACAGCGTTCGGCAGACTAAGCTATATCCTCCGAGAACCAAAAATCCCAATCAACTTCAAACGGAAAGTGTATGATACGTGCATATTACCAGTTGCGACATATGGACTCGAAACAATCACTCTCACAGCAAACAGCGCAAACCAACTAAGAATCTGTCAGAGGGCAATGGAGCGAGCAATGCTGAAAATCAGCCTGAGGGATAAAATCCGAAACGAAGAGATAAGAAAAAGAACAGGAGTTGCCGACGTGGTTGAACGAGCAAGTAGACAAAAGTGGCAATGGGCGGGACATGTTGCGAGAAGCAACACTAAATGGACCAAGGTCCTGATGCAATGGAGACCAAGAGAGTCCAAAAGAAGCATTGGCCGACCACAAACGAGATGGCGAGATGACATCCAACGCCACGCAGGAAAGAGGTGGATGCAGACAGCACGGGAGAGAAAGACATGGAAGAAAATGGAAGAGGCCTATGTCCAGAAGTGGATGAACACAGGCTAGAGAAGAAGAAGAAGACTATATATAACACTTACATCAAATTAAGAAGTAGTCTACCACGTAAGACGGTTGGCTCACGATCCAGAGGTCCCGAGGTCTCTAGTTCGAATCCCATCAAGGTAAGTGTGTTTTTCAAGTACGAGAAAATATTTATAATCATAAGTTGCATCTTAAAAAACAAATTTAGTTAAAAAGAAGTAATAAAATTTAAAAATAAATATAATTTTTTTTTATGTCGGGTGAATTTCCTCATTAGAGAGTGTTTTAATTCTAGTATCCTTGTAGTCTACTGTACTCAAATAGATATAGAAATGTGTAGAATATCAGTATTAGTTGTAGTTTGGTGTAGTTTTATCGAAAAATTTATAGATTAAGATGCACTAAAAAAATACAAAAATTTACAAGTGTTCCAATTCTAGCATTTTCATGTAGGATTTTGTAGTATTTCTTAAATTCATGTAGAATTTAATAGATTCTGGCAATTATATTTTATAGTTTTTTGTAGTACACTTTTATTTTTTTTAAACAAACGTACATGGTAGGTTCTGAGTAAAACAAGTTAAGAAATAATTGGCTATGAGAGCCGACGCAGGATCGAATATGCGGAAAAATTATATTTGCAGTCAAAACATTAAAACATTAAGATCAATCAAATGTTTCGGCCCTAAATCGGGCCCTCTTCAGTGACTCATATAAAAGTTAATGTGAACGCAACGACGCGGTATCGCAATGGGCTGATTACAATATCGGATATGCACGCGTACAATGGTATCGCAATCGGTTAATGCGAGACGCAAGCGCAGATGTTATAATTCGCATTTTGAGGACGCCAGGTGCGCGTTCAGATCTCTCTTCAAGTGTATGTTACGGCGCGTATGTTTGGTAAGCACCCACGTAGCCTTGACAGCGGGAATCAAAGAGAGAGAGAGACGAAAGCAGCAAACTGTGGCCCGGCAGAACTACCGAATGCAGTAACCATTACGGCCATTACAAAAGATGGAAAATATGCGTAACTTACTGCGTGCTACACGAACCGCATTCAGACGTCTCTGACATATTCGCTGTGTGGAGAACGATGTGTGTTCGTCGGCATCTGAGCCCCGAATGTGAGGTCAAAGCGCACGCTGTGATCTCAAGAGCACGCGAACGTATAACAAATTATAAACAAATATACATCGCCGAGCACACGGTCGCAACAAGAGAATTCGGCGGATTTACCTAAACATTAAAGCGACGCTTTATTTTATTTATTAGCGGGAGGTATGATTCGCCAAGAAAATCGGTATCTGTTTGTAAATTGACCCCGTTGTGCTGCAGACCGATGTGCAACATTTCAGAAACCAAGCGTTTAATGTGAAACGGTTCTTTGTCAAGGATTACGGCACTCCCGAAATCAAACTTATGGTTATTATCCATACAATGCATCTGCACTACAGAATGTCCCCCCGGATTTACTCGCTTGTGTTCCCTGATACGGGTTCCCAATGGTCTATCCGTCTGTCCCGTGTACGAAGCATCACAGTCAGCGCAGTTGATGCGATACACCACGTTGCTTTGAGAAACGTTAACCGATTGCGATACCATTGTACGCGTGCATATCCGATATTGTAATCAGCCCATTGCGATACCGCGTCGTTGCGTTCACATTAACTTTTATATGAGTCACTGTAGTCCAGTCAAAATACGGGAAAAAGGGGGGGTACCTAGAAAAAATTGCAACACAAGGTTTTATTACGTCATTGTGTTCAGAAAAATATACTGAACAACATATTCAAATTCCGCCGTTTTCCGCTATCCCTAAGTATGTTTTTTATTAACAATTTATAAACAAATTTGTTTTTCTCCACAAATACGATAAATTTTGAAATTTTTGTAAAGATCAAAGTTGTAGAACAGACAAATATCTACAAAAAATGTTCTTATAAATTTTTTGAAATATCTCATATTATTTGAGATATTTGCAACAAGAGCTACTATAGGCTACGCGCGGAGCGGAGCGGAGAGTTCTAACAAGCACACGGCAGTCTCTACCGGTCGCTGCTAGTTCTCTAGGTTCTACAAGGAACTTGAGTTGGTTCTCGATACTAGTATATGTGTCTATGCACGCACACACACACACACACACACACACACACACACACACACACACACACACACACACACACACACACACACACACACACACACACACACACACACACACACACACACACACACACACACACACACACACACACACACACACACACACACACACACATATATATATATATATATACATATATGGGACAATCCACGTCACTTTTACCCCCCCCCCCTCTGTCCAAAATTGGTATGGACGGATTTTAATGACTAAGGGCGGAAAATGTTCGTCTTGAAAAGAGTTTTCGAAAGGCGTGTGGCATATATGCGCAATTCAACATGGCGTCATGTTGAATCTGAAATTTTGAATTTATCCCTTTAAGCAGCCATAACTATAACACCATGTTGAATATATATATATATATATATATATATATATATATATGAGTGTGTATACATAGACACATATACTAGTATCGAGAACCAACTCAAGTTCCTTGTAAAACCTAGAGAACTAGCAGCGACCGGTAGAGACTGCCGTGTGCTGGTTAGAACTCTCCGCTCCGCTCCGCGCGTAGCCTAGTAGCTTTTGTTGCAAATATCTCAAATAATATGAGATATTTCAAAAAATTCATAAGCACATTTTTTGTATATATTTGTTTGTTCTACAACTTTGATCTCTACAAAGATTTCAAAATTTATCGTATTTGTGGAGAAAAACGAATTTGTTTATAAATTGTTAATAAAAAACATACTTAGGGATAGCGAAAAATGGCGGAATTTGAATATGTTGTTCAGTATATTTTTCTGAACACAATGACGTAATAAAACCTTGTGTTGCAATTTTTTCTAGGTTTAATCGTATTTTGACTGGACTTCTGAAAAGGGCCCGATTTAGGGCCGAAACGTTTGATTGATCTTAATGTTTTAATGTTTTGACTGCAAATATAATTTTTCCGCATATTCGATCCTGCGTCGGCTTTCATAGCCAATTATTTCTTAACTTTATTTTTTTTTAATTTTGTAGAAATATTTCCGCTAGGGAGGTTTCACAATTAATATACTTATTATTTGATTTCGCTGTTGGAAAGAATGGTGATTCATTCTTGATCAGTAACCTGCCCGCCGATCGACAAATATTGTTCGATTTTCGTCATCCCAAAAACAATTCTGTAGGAAAAACATTTTACAAAATGCTTTTATGAAAAAATGAAATCGCGAAGTCCACATCAGGACGTAACAAATGGAAAAAAGTTATCACAAAGGGTCTGTTTTCTATTGCTGAATTGGCTGCGCTAGTTTAGAGTTTATCTTTTTTACTGCACATAGGAAAAAAAAGATAAACTCTGAACTAGTGCAGCCAGTTCAGCAATAAAAAACAGACCCAAAATATCTTTTTTATGACATAGGTACTTTTCCCAAAGTTTTATTTAAATTAAACAAGTATTACAATAAAAAAAGAGAAAACTCTGATTCAAGAAGGGGCAAGTAAATTTTCGAGCGTTTCAAAATATCGTATGTTCTTCAGCTTGAGAAGTAAATCAAAGTGACGTATTATTGTTAGTTAAAAGAAAAGTTTCTGTTACTATATTCGACTATGTTATTTTAAGTAATAACAGTAATATATTGTAATAAAATGACTGAAATCAAACCTATGTAGGGATGGAATATGTTGACTCATATTATAAAGTTTAGCTTGACTTGCTGTTGCCGCGAATGTGAGACGTGTATGAATATGTAGTTTGCTATACCTACAATGCTGATAGAAGCTATATATATATATATATATGTATATATTTATTATTTTTATATCGAAGAAAGCTACATCTAAAATAGTTTACAATTTTCTGCAACAGCATTTTGCTATTCGATCATTACAAAATAACTTTAAGAGATATACAATCTTTATCAAGAAGTACATCTGCTACGCATTATGTATCTCTATTACGTTTTCATTTAACATGGACTATTGTCGTATAGCCAACTTACCCTACTATCGGAGCAAGCTGGCTACAATGCAGCGTGTTCGTATTTCACTTATTACAAAGAAACTATACAGTATAAAGGATCGTTCCTGGTATGAAAATGTAGATAAAGGTTCTCTGTATCATATTAGTACTGTTTAATCATGATAATTAATTGTTTAAAAAATCAAATGCCGAAATTGTGAAAACTGTGCCAACGAGCCCCGATCTCCCCTACTGATATGCACCAGTTCAAGAAGTTCTTCAAAATAAAACAAACATAAAAACATTCTTTCAATAGCCACGTTCAACAGAACGTTCATTTTGCAATTGTTGGAAGTTTTCTAAGCTCAGATTTGTCCGATGACAAATAGATTAGGATCGGTAGGACAAAATTAATTTAAGTAAATAAATGGATAAATGTGAGTAGGAATAGAGGGCCGTTTCTACCCCGGGAGCTCCGAAAGGGGAGAGTAATAGAGATCCGCGTAGAGTAGTCCGCGGGAAGAGGGGAAGGTACAGTCCGCGAGGGGTCCGCGGGGAGGGAGAGTATTGCGTATGATCCGCGTAAAGGGGTCCGCGGGAAGAGGGGGATACGGTCCGCGAGAGGTCCGTGAGAAGAGGCGGGATCCACGTTCTACGACGTGGGGTGCGCGAGGGGTGAAGGGAAACCGCGTTGACGGTCCGCGTTTTCGGGTCCCGCGGGGAGAGGGTCCGCTTGCAACGGCTGCGTCGGTCCGCGGTGAAGGGTTCGCGTGACGTCACACGGCGCGCTCGCGGCCTCTCTCTCGCTCCCGTTTCCCCTTGTTAATGTTTTCTCTCGCTTTTATTGCGATATGTCCCCCGTTCGCGTTATCTCTCCCTCGCGCACGTCTTCTCGTTCACGCTCTCTCTCTCTCTCTCTCTCTCTCTCTCTCTTTCTCTCTCTCTCTCTCTCTCTCTCTCTCTCTTTCTCTCTCTCTCATTGTAGTATTTTATTTTTCGGATATTTATTAATTTTAATTTATTTAAATAAATCTGAGGACAATATCGCAGCGTAATTTTAATGACATGGAATAGGAGGAACGGTAAACAAAAAAAAAATAATTTAAATTGTTTACTATATTATATACATTTATTTGTCATGTAGCGCATTACACATGGTCCACTTGTCAAGATACAGATCTATTATTTTCCTAGCAAGAGATGTTTAAGTTTATTTTTTATATTTATGCAATGACTTTACCAAACACATGCAAAAATGCAAATCTTGCATAGCGCCAATGTACGGCTGCTGCAGTTGTACAGATTAAATCATCATAAGTCAACGGCACCAAAAATGATACCTTTTTCAAGAACAAATTGCAACGTGTCTCACGATTATTTCATCGAACATGTGCAAAACTGCAAATTTTGCAAATAGCACCGATGTGTAGCTGCTGCAGTTATACAATCAACAGCTTTTGAACAACCATCACACAGCTCAAACATCTTTAAAACGGCTATTGAACAGCTTTCAAACAACTCAAACATCTTTGAAACATCTTTTGAACATTTATCAAACAGCTCAAAGATTTTTAAAACAGCTATTGAACAGCTTTCAAACAGCTATTGAACAACTATCAAACTGCTCAAACAGCTATCTATATTATACTACAAACAATGTGGGAAAAGGAAATAAAATATTGTAACATTTATATAATTTATTTCAAACAAATCACAATTCTTTTTGGCGTTGCGACCACCAGTTAAATATTTTTAATACATTTTGTAATGCGCAATTCTTAACATGTTTTTCACATCGTATAGTATTAACATCTAGATTATTTAAAGATTCGACATCTTCATAATCTGCATACAAAGTATCAATGTTTAGGTTTTCTGTCGCATAATTCTCAAGCAGCAGTCATTCTCGTTTCTGGCATTCCTTGACGTATACAAGAATCGACGTCCCGTCGCCATACTGTCGTTTTGCCATACGTACGGCACGTTTCCGTCCTCCCATCGTAATCCATGAGTGATTTGCAATCAATCAGGAAGTGCATGACTTGTCGGATTTTGTGAGGAGATTCCACGGCATGGGGCGTGTAAAAATGTAATGCGCCAGAACGGTCCCGTTTCTTAGAACCGCCACCTCCTTTACGACAAATTTCATCTCGACGAATTCTTGCAGATCAACAAATGTTGGCACGATCATGACGAAACGACGGAGCAATCTGTATCTTGTCGTGGTACATCTGTGCCTCTTATATTGCAATATCTGCTGATATTGCAATTTACATGATTTTGCGCACTACATTCAACAACGGGCAATATTCGATTACGCAATCATGCAAGATAAGACAATAGGCGGTAGTAGTAGTGTAGTGGTTTATTTCTTATCCCTGCAGAGTTTGAAAGGCGTTTTTCAAGGAACGGTCCCAAACCTTTACAAATTAGCCAACTCCTTTCTTATCCTTATACATAAAAATTAACATCACATTTAACACAGACTTATTCGTATAAACACATGGCGTTTTTCAGGGACGTACCCAACCCTTTACAAAGCTCCTTCTTGCCCCGACCTGATCATTGCGGCCTTTTAGACCTTAGATTCTTTTTTCTTTCTTCTCTTCTTCGCCTTCTTCCTTTCCCTCTCCCCTCTCTCGACCCCCTACCCTACCCAGCCCTCTCTACCCTTATTTCTCTTCCCATTTCCCTTCATTCTCATTCCACACAATCTCCTTTCTTTCCACCCAAATTCTCCTGTTTTCCACCCTTGTTCTCCTACCCCTTTTTTTCTCCTCCTTTGCCTTCTCCAGCAACCTCCACCTCGCTTTTCTCTCCTTCATGGACAGGTCCTCGTCTACTCCTATCCCCCACCTTTGCTTCAATTCTCTATGCTTCCCTAACAGCTCCGCTCTCTCTTTCTCATCCTCCATCTCCACAATCAACACCTCTCTCCTTCCCTCTCCTCTCATTTCCCAAACCCTTCTGATCTTTGCCCAGCACTTTCTCCGCCACCCTTTCCATCAGACCCCTCCTTTCTTCTGCGTCCCTCCCATCCAACCCCCTCCAAACCACATTCCTCTTCCTTCTCTCTCTTTGCTACCTCTCCTCTTTCAACCTCTTTACCCTTTCTTTCAGCCTCCTTGTCTTCTCACTCTTTTCGCTCTCTCTTTGCTCTGCCTCCTTCTGCGTCCCTCCTCCTTTCCTCTTACCTTCTACTCTCTCCACCTCCTCCATCTCCCTCCATCTCTGTTCCTGCCCCAGGTCAGCCCCCCTCTCGCCCCCGCCGCCCTTACTCTTCTTCTTGTCTCCTCCACCAATCTTCTGATCATTTCCCCTCTGTCCCATACTATCCTCCTCTCTTCTTCTCCGCTTTTGTTAACCCCCTTCTACGCCTTCCTTTCTTCCGCTTCCTTCGTCTTTTCACCTCTCCATCCTGCGACCTCTCTTCTCATCTCCTCCTTCCATCACTCCGCCTCACTACTCTTTCCCTCTTTCGTCTTGCTTCCCGGCTCGCTCCTTTCACCCGTGCTCTCCTGCCTTCTCTCCTCGGTACTCCCCGCTCCTTCTGCCCCCAATAAGCGGTAGTATTTGCCGGTACATTCTCTTTGCAGTCAAATTCTATTCGCACATCCACGGTGGCGCTCTTGACAAACTCTTTTTGTCGTTAACAATCAACAATGACAACAAAATGACGACAAAAGGTCCTTTTGTCAGGAATGTAACTACGGTGCAAAGCGTATCGAAGCAGTCGTATCCGTAATAAGCTTTACGAAAACGCGCATACATATCGAAAAGGACGGCGTATCGATTTTTGCCAAAATCTGGATTCAAGTCATCGTACGGATAAAATTCAGAGTTTAGATAAAGTTTCACGTTGGTCAAGTTACAGTTATCGAATACGCTAACATCTTGCGACATGATATTCTTGCGACCGGTCTGCAGCGCAAAGATAACGTACCGCGGCTTCTCTAGATGAGTTGTAGTTTTGACGGCCCACGAATGCTTGGTCGTGCTTTGCAACATGGGGTACTCATACAGATCCCACAAACGGAAACTAACACTAAGATATCGCCCGCTTTCCAAGGCCCGTAGCATGGATAGTTTATTGATTTATTTTGTTTAATTATTATTATTAGTTTAGTATTATTTATTGACTTCGTTTAATGTGACGTGAAGTTATTCACCACTGAAGTATTCACAAACAATTCAATTTCTGGCTCCGTCGCCAGATTTCCTACAATGCAATTGTTATCGCTACTCGCTCGTATCAAATTTAATTCGTGACAAGCGTTAACAACCACGCGTTTGTAATTCTCGCAAAAGCCCAACAATGTGTTGAGCAGTATCTAAAAGATGAAATATCTTTCCGGGTGCGAAGATAAAATGTACCATCCAGTATTTTGCATAATCTTTACTTTGCCGTATGTTACCAATACATAATTTTTGATAGTACTGGTTATTCCAACGTTTCTGTTGCGATAAATCTCTACGCCGTTGAGCTCGTATCGAATTTTGTAAAACATAGACGCCACGCAATTATTCGCAAGCGTTGTCTCAAATTCGTCATTTTTTTTCTTTATCGTCAATCTTCCTTCAACGTAGAGAAAGTTTTCGCACGGCAACGTGTATAAATCCTGCTGTTGTATGGGTATTCTTATCTCATCGTTATGTCCAAACGTCGTGTTGGCGTACAGATTGTACGTGTGTGTCTCTATCTTAACGACGCTGTCGTCAAAGATCGGTTCACTTCCAATGGTTAAGATATTAGCCATGTCGTATGACAAAACCCAATGATTTCAAAAATTCAACGCTCGACGCAGTGAGTTTCTTCTTTGGCGATCGGATTGTCTTTCTAATTTTGTTTCTCGTCTGTTGCACCTGCTCGGCTTCGTTCAGTATGAGCATGTCACGTTACCGCTGTCATCTTCGTACATGCAGTCTAACGGTAATCTCCTCTCCGTGAAAATTAATCAATCGACCGTCCTGATCCACGACGCGAAGCGTCAAGTCCGAAATGCTCCGTACGATGATTGGAAGGTAAATGATCTATTCCAGCGTTTCCGATATCTTATATCCTGGAGGCACACTCGGTAAAAACTCGTGTATCGTGTGCACGTTCTTGTCATTGCTATATGCATCCGCGGTTACGTTGCACTCTATGCGAATGTTTACGTTGATGATATTTATCGAAACATCCGATTCGTGCCATTGTCGCGACTCCAGCACGCGATTCGGTGAAAATCCCAGCAGCGATCCAATGTTATTCGGTTTGTTGAAATTTATTCGATAAGCACACTTGATCTCGCTCTTTATCGTATTGTTATTAGCCCGAATAATAATCAATAGGTGCTCCATCTTCGTCGACATGTTTCTTTCTCGAGACATTATTGGATTGGTCCCATAAAAGGATGCGTTTCAAATACATGTCTATATCACGCAGTTTGTACAATCTTTCAGGAACGGTAATCTCCTTGTCGTCGTCAAAGTAGAATTTATTGTTTGACGAATTTACATTCGGTATCGTGTAATAGGTTTCAAAATCTGTCAGACCGAGCTCGTAATCGCCATCGCTCAAATTCACGACGGGAAAGTAGCTTACCGCGAGGATGCTGCTCTTGCCGGTGAGCGTAAATGTCAGTGACATGTTTGAATGAATACTGAGCTTGAACAGCGCAACGACGGTCTTTTAATTGATTGTCAACCGTCTGTAAAAAAACACAGACACAGTTGTCCGCAATTGCTCTGATCGTATCACTGATAAGGCGTGCGATTGTACTTTATCTTAGTCACATTGTTTTTCAGATACTGCGCCAATTCTCTCGGTGGTCGAAGATTGCCAAAACTGTCGAAATATATGGCACGATCTCTCCTCTTCGCATACGCCACCCAGTGAGTACCCGCTTCCTCAGCATTATCCAAATTCACGATGCCACTCTTGTTTCGACGTATACCGCCGATCGGTAACAAGTCGCGCATAAAAATATCTCTAAAATGTGGAATGCGCATACGTTTTGCCCGTTGTTGCAGTTGTACGTTAGTACTTACACCCTTGGGGACTTTTAGCGTCTCCTCGACGTTTTTTTTTCTTGAGATTCCCCGTCCGCGTTTGTACGGAGCGAGATAAAGTCCATGACCTTCCATGGCGCAATTGTGACGTTGCATCTCTTCCAGCTGACGCCGCGCGGCTTTGTTATCGTTTATGGCCTTTGCGACTCCCGCCGCTACACCGACCAACGAACCAAAAAACCCCAACAACAGCAGAATCGGCAGGATACCACCGCGTTTCGCTATCGGAAGTATTCGCTTGTTCTTCTTCTTTTTCTTCGTTTTCAAACCCATACCGAGTTTCGTTTTAGCCTTCATGGCCGCCCAGACGGCTGTAGCAGCTGTTTTCTCTCCGAGAGTCGAATCTTTCACGGTGACACGTTTTTGCGCTGTCGCGGCGAGTATATTGTCGGCCACGTATTGCTCTGCGAGATCGTTGCTACGCGAGTAGGCTATGTCGTGCTCGCGACACGCTGCGTCTAATGGATTAATACCCTGATCACCTCTTGCTAATCGTGTTTCTAAATGAGTTCCCGGACCGTAAAATTGATAACCGGGGATATGTAATTCGATCGAAAGTGCATTTATCGCATGGTTTAACAGACCTCGACCTATCTTCAGTGACATTTGCCACAGTTTTCGTTAATATATGCGCGTGTGGGTAATTGACGAGGCGTGATTGATTTGATAGCAAACACACGAATAACTTTATTATAGTTTGTACAAGATAACGTGACGTTGCGTGTGATATGGGGCGTAAGGCGTTGTAAGCTAAGCTAAGAGCGGAAACCCTTCTTGAAAGAGAGAGCGGAAGTCGAGCTCGGCCGCACTCTTGCCATCCAGTAGTAATAGAAACTCCATCTATCTGGCGGGGCCATAACTTAGTTTAAATTGCATATATCTTGACACTCCTCCTCAATTCAATGTAAGACTGAAACATACTAAATAGGGTAGAGCAAAAAAATTTTTTTAAATTTTATAACGTAACTAGGCGGAAAAGATGTGAATATGTCTAAAACCAATATCTGTAAAATTTCAACTTGATCGGAGCTCATTTTCTGCCTCCAACTTTTGTTTCGAAATTTCCCATGTAGGAAAATATCCGTTTTTCGGCCCACGTCAGAATCGCTTCGAACTGTGGTATTTTCTTCCTACCGATGTAGCTCACAACCTCCTAGAACCGTTTGCTGTCCGAGCAATTAGAGGCTGAGAACGGGCAACTTGAAATCTCAAAAATCAATGGAGTTTTTCACATGATGGTAGTGCCGGTCTCATTTCAGCATATCATTGTTGGGAGAAAGGGAGGGAAGGAGAGGAAGGGTGGGAGGGTGTTAGGTAGAGGAAGAGGAGGGAGGGAGGAAGGTAGAGGAAGAGGAGGGAGGGAGGGAGGCAGAGGGGGGCAGAGGAAAGGAAAGGGAGGAAGAGAAAAGGAAGGAACAAAGGGGGGGGAGAGAGAGAGAGGCAGAGGGGGAGAGAAAGAGAGAAGGGGGGGAGGGAGAGCGAGAGAGAGAGAATGACGGGAACCAGACGAGAGGGACCAGGTCTGCCTCCCTCTCCCTCCCTCTGCCACCCTCTGCCTTCCTCCCCCTTTCTTTCCTCCCTTTTCCTATCTCTTTTCCTCTTTTCCTCCCCTTATAAAAATGTGCCCTTGAGTGCTCAATGGCGGTCAGTGGGAATGTATGGTTGCCCTACAGTTGCAATGCGAATTATATGGAAAAGTTAATGGAAAATATTGAGTGGCAATAAGATGAATGGAAACGCAATGGCAAGATTCGAATGACAACTTTTTCCATACAGGCGTAATGGAAACTGCTAATGGCTTATGAAGGTTAAAACTTGTGTATGGAACTTGCAATGCGAATTATATGGAAAAGTTAATGGAAAATATTGAGTGGCAATAAGATGAATGGAAACACAATGGCAAGATTCGAATGACAACCTTTTCCATACAGGCGTAATGGAAACTGCCAATGACTCATGAAGGATAAAATTTGTATGGAATTTTTCTACCTTCAGCTAATTTGTTTAGTGTGAATTGTAATGGAAATTCGTCAATGGTAAATGTGGCGGTTCGCGCCACCAGTGGTACATGCATCATCATCACGCCCGCGCGGTAACTGTATTACCGGCAGTTCGCATCGACGGCGCTAGGCGTCGCATCGTTCATGCATTCTCTCAAATTCAAGGTTTGGGACGGACTGGTATATGTATGAGACCCCCTACGGGACACCGAGGCAGATATTTTCAGGCGCTAGTCGCCTAAGGCAAGAGCTCTTATTAGATTGTCCGTTGAACCAAAGGCAATGGGAAATGAAGGCATTTATATTAAAGACAAAATAGTACCATTTATTAAAATGCCATTGAATTCTTATTGTTTCAGACGCAATGGAAATAAAAGCATTTTTGCCAAAGATAAAAATTTTCACACAAAATCCCATTGGTATTGCCAGTGTTAATACCAATGGCAATGCTAATGGCAATACCAATGGCAATACCAACGGCAAAACCAGTGGCAATACCAATAGCAATACCAATGGGATTTTGTGTGGAACTTTTTATCTTTGGCAAAAATGCCTTCATTTCCATTGCGTCTGAAACAATGGGAATTCAATGGCATTTTTTAATGGCAATGAAGGGCACATTTTTATAAGGGTCTCCCTCTCTCTCCTTCTCCCTCCCTCTCTCTCCCTCTCGCCCTTCCTCTCTCTCTCTCTCTCTCCTCCTTCTACCTCCCACCCTTCCTCCCTCCTTCCTCAACCTTTCACCCTCCCTCTTCCTGCCTCCCTCTTCCTTCCTCCATCCTTCCCTTCATCCTTCCCTCCCTCCCTCCTAACAATGACATGACATGCTGAAATGAGACCGGCACTACCACCATGTGAAAAACTCCATTGTTTTTTTAAATTTTAAGTTGCTTGTTCTCAGCCTCTAATTGCTCGGACAGCAAACGGTTTTAGAAGGTTGTGTTGTGAGCTACATCGGTAGAAAAAAAAAACCAGTTTGGAGCGATTCTGACATAAGCCAAAAAACGGCCTTATTGACACCCCTCCTTTTTAGCTGCGTCTTCTTTTTTAATTTTCAAAATTTTGCTTTCAGTAAAATTTTCAAAAAAAAGTTGGAGGCAGAAGATGAGCTCCGATCAAGTTGAAATTTTACAGATATTAGTTTTAGACACATCCGCATCTTTTCCGCCTAGTTGCGTTATAAAATTCAAAAATTTTGTTTTTTATATACAAGTTCGCTCCACCCTAATACTAAATAAAATAGGCAAATAATTAGACATATAAATAACAGTTTGAAGTTAAGTTCTCAGTCTTCTGACAACGTTCCTCCGACAAGTCCCAGGCGTAGACGCAGCTTCACATATTGGTCATTTGGCAACGCCTTTGTCAGGATGTCAGCGATTTGATCCTTTGAGCAGAGATAGTTGACATCTATAAGACCTTTTTCTAACAGATCTTGAATAAAGTTGTACTTAACATCGATGTGTTTATGACGTCGATGTCCCCGTTTTCGCAATAAGTGTATACATGATTGATTGTCCTCGAAAATCGTCAGTGGTCTTGAGCAAGCAATTCCGAGATCTGCTAACAGATTCTTCAACCATAGTAACTCGGACGCAGCCATCGCCAGAGCGACATACTCCGCCTCAGTTGATGATAGCGCGACCGATGTTTGCCTTCTCGTGATTCAGTAAACTGTGTTTCCGTATACCTTTATCAAAAAACCTGAAGTTGATTTCCTATCAGTTTCGCTGCCATAGTCCGCATCTGCATAGTAAAGTAGGGCTTCCTGTTCTCCTTTCCGAAAATGAAGTCCTAGGTTAAGTGTACCTTTAATGTATCTCAATACTCTTTTAAGTCCTTTCCACAAGGCCTCTGTCTGACAATTCTGATATCTGCTGTAATAATTTACGGATGCACTTAGATCTGGTCTTGTAGTCATCATCGCATACATCAAACATCCTATTAGTTCGCGATACGGCTTTGATTCATCACAAGATTCTTCTTCTTCATGTACTAAAGGTTTCAATTCCATCGGCGTCTGGACTGGTTTGCATTCCTCCATATTGAATCTGCTTAATAGCTTGTGTAGGTAAAGCTTTTGGCTCAAAATAATTTTTCCATCAGATTTTGATATGGTGATTCCAAGAAATGAATGTAATTTACCTAGATCCGTCATGTAGAATCTGTTCTTCAGTGCTGACTTTATATCTTCAATCTTCTTTATGTCATTTCCAGCTATTATTAATTATTATATTATCAACGTACAATAAAAGATAGATTTTAACGTTTCCAAATATCGCTATATACATATAGACATTTATCTATCTCAGATTGTGTAAAACCGAGACTTTTTAAACAGTTGTCAAAAACTTTGTTCCAAGCACGGGGGGCTTGCTTTAACCCGTACAAGGCTTTCTTCAGCTTACATACTTTGCCCTTTTTACTTTTAATTCTCCGGGTGGTATCTTCATATATATTTCTTCTTTTAATTTACCTTGAAAAAATGCATATTTTACGTCCATTTGGTAGGCTTGTAGATCTTCTTCATTGATTACCGACAATAACGTCCTTACTGTTGTAAGTCGGGCAACTGGTGCGTATGTCTCTTCATAGTCATAGCCCTTCCGTTGAACACATCCTTTGATAACCAATCGTGCTTTATGTCTGTAGATTTTCCCATTTTTGTCTCGCTTTATCTTGAAGATCCATTTGTTATCTATGAGACGTTTTCCTGGAGGTAGTTTCGTTAACTCCCATGTATCATTTTTTATCAGAGAGTCTATCTCCTTCTCAACTGCACGTGTCCATTCTTGTTTGTCGTCACGCGTTTAAATTTCTTCATAGCTGCCTGGTACATTATCCACGAATGATTCAGCATTCAGTGCCAATATTGCATAATCATTAAGATATTGTGGCTTTTTTGTTATTCTGCCGCTTCGAAGAAGCTTCTAACCGTTTCTTCTTCCTGTATCGAATCTTCCGTGTCAGTACTTTCTTCCGCGTGTTCTTCGTGCTCAACGTTTTCATCTAGGTTTGAACCAACAGTTTGACCGTTTTCTCCGTCCTCTTGAGTCTCTTCTGTGTTCATAATCCAATTTTCCGTAGTTGATCCATCAAATGAAAATCTTGTTTCGTCAAATATGACATCCTTTCCAAAGATGATTTTTCTATCTTCTGGACACCATAGCTTGTAGCCATTTTTGCAATAGCCAACCGTGTAGCATTTCTTAGACCTCGACTCGAACTTTCCTGCTACTATTTCCTTCGGGACACGCAGGAATGCAATGCACCCAAAAATCTTTAATTTCTTCACATTCGGTTTCTCATCGAACCACAGTGCTGCTGGTATTTTTCCATCTAATGCTGATGTGGGATTCCGATTGATCAAGTATACTGCTGTCAAGGCTGCTTCCGACCAAAACGATTTTCCAAGTTTTGAGTTGAGAATCATACATCTTGCTTTTTCGATGATCGCGCGTTCATCCTTTCCGCTACTCCATTTTGTTGCGGCGTATATCTTATTGTAAACTCGAATTGGATTCCTTTTTCCTCAAAGAAGCTCTTGATTTTTTTTCGAAATATATTCGCGTCCGTTATTACAGCGGAAACGACTGATTTTTAAATTGAAATGCGCGGACGCCATTGCCTCGTAGATTTTAAGGTATTTAAATACTTCCGATTTGGATTCCATCGTGTATGCCGCTGTAAAATGTGTGTAGTCGTCGATCAGGGTTAGCAGATATTTCTTTCCATCGTGAGATGTCGGATTCACAGGACCTACAAGATCACTATGGATAAGTTGTAAAGGCCGCTTTGCACAAACGCGCTTCTGATCATGCGGTTGTCGTGTTTGTTTTCTTTCGATGCACGTGTCACATATTTCTATGCTTGATTTCGTCAGGTCCCCATTAATTCCTTCGACTTGTCCTTGGAGTTTTTTCACGCTCTCGCAGTTGAGGTGTCCTAATCTCTTGTGCTACAGCTTCAAATTTTCAGTCGGTGTGCAAGCGTTTGCTGAAATCAATTTTTGTCTAAAGCTCAGTGCATATAATTGCGTTTCACTTCTTGATGCCACAGCAACTATACATTTACCTTTTTTAATAATACCTTCTCCGTTTTTAAATATGACTTCAAAACCGTTCATCTCTAACTTACGTACTAACAGAAAATTAAATTTCAATCCTGGTACCGAAAGAACGTTCTTGATTTTTATAAGAACTTTTTTTCCATTAACGATACTGACGACTTCGAGTTCTCCGACTTTATTTGCAAGTAGAAATGTTCCAGCCTTAGCGATGTTGATCTTCACAGGTTTATCTAGCTCTTCAACGTGAGTCAATGCAACGCTGCTGTTAACAAGGTGTTCCGTCGCTCCAGAGTCCAAGAAATATTTAATTTCGTCTTCCGACTCGCCGCTGGTAGTCGCCGAGAAACAGAAACTTTCTCCATCCGCAGTATTATCTTTAACCGCCACTTGAGCCTTGCCGTTTCCGACGTTTTCGCGTTTTCCTTGAGGTTTCTTTTGACAGTCGGCTCTCTTATGCCCATACTGACCACACTGATGACAATTAAAAGGAAAAGATTGTGTCTTGTTGAATTTATTCGTTCCCGAGTTCGCTCCTTTTTTTGATGATGAAAAAGCTGTCTCGCCGAAGGTATTTCAGCCTTGTTTTTCTTCATTCCGAAGCTCTTCCGCTTCGATTCCTCGTCCAAGAGTCTATTCTTGACAAAGCCTAGCGATAACTCATCCTTTGGGGGTTTCAAGCGCTGTTACAACAGTATCGTATTCAACCGGCATCGTTAACAGAAGGTGGCACACAACGTCGGTTTCCTCCAGGGTAGCACCCGTTGAACGAAGTTCTCTAATCGATTTATCAAATTTTAAGAAATGATTTCCGAGCGTATCGTTATTCGCATAAAATTTCATGGTAAGAATTAAGTGACTTACGAATGAGAAGCTGACTGGCAATACCTTTACGTTCGAAGGTTGCACACAAAGATGTCCATAAATTGAACGCAGTTTTCTTATCTTTCGCACACTCTAGATGACTGTCAGCAATTCTCTGAATAATTTGCGATTTGCACTTACGATCACGCTTTTCCAGTTGAACCAATCGCCTTTCCTTTTCCGTGTGCTGCTCTGCCGTATCTGAATCTAGAATTTTCACCTTATCCGTGTACGGCTCTTCCACGAATTCGTACAAATCCATTTCCTCAAGCAACATTTGCATCCTGAATTTCCAGTTGTTAAAGTTTGTGCCGTCAAATAACGGAATGCGATACTTCTCCACCTCGTCTGCCATGTTCCCGACTGTTCCAGAATGTTTCAAAAAAAGGTTATGTGTATAGACCGAAATGCTTTTTCACTTATTTCCGCGGATATCTGGGCCCATAACCTCCCGGGTAGAACTTTAAAAGGGGGCCTGTAAAGGCTGTAGACAGTTTTTCCCCATTTCTGTCTAGGCCCTATCAAGGAAGCCTGGTTAAGACCTGCACAGAAATGTAACGCTTGTGTAAGTCAGAGCCTGATTTGTATATCTGACTAGGCTCTATTCTAGCACGCCTAACTAGGCCCTATCCAGACATGCCCAACTTCCCAGTAATCCTTATATAATATTTACATAAAAAAAATTTTTTTTCTTTGAAATTTTATTACTATTTTATAACTAAATTTGTTTCTTAAGATGCAGTCTATAATTATAAATATTTTCTCGTATTTGAAAAACAACACTTTACCTTGGTGGGATTCGAACTCGGGACCTCTGGATCGTGAGCCAACTGCCTTACGTGGTAGACTACTTCTTAATTTGATGTAAGTGTTATATATAGTCTACATATGTCGTAACCAGCGCAAATATATAATTTTTTAAAAATCATCTTAAGAAACATAATAATTAAATCAATGAATTATTTCATATAATAAAAGAAATAAATTTTATGTAAAAAAATTGTAAAACCTATAATTTCACGGCAACAATCGTAGGCTTTCATGTTAGTGCCTGTTTAGAAAATTCCTTTTTAGGCCCTTTCTAGGCCCAACAATGGTAGACCTATTTTAGGGCATACCAATCTAGGCCCAACGTTAGCAGACCTTGATTGTGGCATCCATGCCAGTACCTATTCTAGGCCCATTAAGGAAATTCTATCCAGAATTTGCCTTTCTAGTCCCTTTCTAAGCCCAACATTTGCAGACCTTGACAGTGGCATCCATGTCAGTGCCTATTCTGGACCTATTAAGGAAATTATATCCAAAATTTGCCTTTCTAGTCCCTTTCTAGGTCCAACGTTAGCAGACTTTGATAGTGGCATCCATGTCAGTGCCTATTCTGGGCCTATTTAGGTTATTCTATCCAGAATTTGCCTTTCTAGTCCTTTTCTAGGTCCAACGTTAGCAGACTTTGATAGTGGCATCCATGTCAGTGCCTATTCTGGGCCTATTTAGGTTATTCTATCCAGAATTTGCCTTTTTAGTCCCTTTCTAGGCCCGACAATGGTATGCCTATTTTACGACATGTCTATCTAGCCCCAATATTGGCGATCCTATTTTAGGGCATGCCTGTTTAGGCCCTTTACAGACTTGGGGCACGCCTCGACAAAATTCTACCCGGGCTGTTAATATATGCGCGTGTGGGTAACGAGGCGTGATTGATTTGATAGCAAACACACGAATAGCTTTATTATAGTTTGTACAAGATAACGTGACTTGTAAATGTTGCGTGTGATATGGGGCGTAAGGCGTTGTAAGCTAAGCTAAGAGCGGAAACCCTTCTTGAGAGAGAGAGCGGAAGTCGAGCTCGGCCGCACTCTTGCCAACCAGTAGTAATAGAAACTCCATCTATCTGGCAGGGCCATAACTTAGTTTAAATTGCATATATCTTTACAGTTCTTTATCAACGGCGGCGGACCGTCGACATGCGTTTGATGACACGGCAAATTATAATGTATTAAACAGCGACGATATTGCTGAACCTCCGAATCTGCCTTGATATGTTCGGGAAGCTTATCCCACAAATAATCTATGTAATTATAAAATTATCGTAGTAGAATGACCTTTGGTATATACTTTAACTGTTCGGCGGTTAAATCGTAAATATCGCTGTTATCCGACATGAGCAAAAACATTTTAAAAACTGATCATCTTAGCTCTACGCATCTCTATAAACAGGCCAGATTTCTCGATACTGTTTTTCATTCTGTGTATTCGAGTGTTCTCTCGCTGCTTGCGATACTGAACTCGTGCGTCGACTGACGGCCTCTTCCGCGCGCATTCGCCCGCGTCTGTAATCTAGTCGCGCAAACACGCCTTTCTCGCGCGCTTTTGAACGCGCGATTTCCGTGGTTTGCGCTATAAATTTTGTAAATATTGTAAATACTTATTCTCATTATAGACATTGACTTTTTAGAAGAACTTTAACAATTGATTTGAGATTCCTTCTCCTCTCACAACTCTTTCGGCCATTCGCGTACAAAACCTTTTAAACATTTAACTTAATTAGGAACTTTTGATTTAATAGATGATAATTTGACCGAAGAGCTCAATTTAAAACATTATATAATGAAATAGAGTTAAGTTATATAAATATGATTTAGACCGGTATTTATAATCCGTTCTTATTTTTAAGATAAGTATATCTTTCAAATATTATTATGGAAAGAAAATGTTAATGCCTTAAGATTGTACTTGAAATCATTTTAAAATAAGAAACAAAATATATGAATACTGGTCTTTTATATTGTGCCAATATATGCATTTATAAATTATAAATATTGACGATGACATATTAATTGATAATAAAAATTGCAGTATTATAAGCATAAAACATTTTTTATATATTAATCCCCACCAAAAAGTGATAACCAATATATTTGATTTGATGACATAAAACATAAATGTTACACATTTTATAAATAAATATCAAATAATTTTAAGAAAAATAAATGTTTTACAACTTTCCATATTTATTTTTATTAATTTATTATAATAAACCAAATATAATAAAAAAATTGAAGTCATTTTTCTAAATTAATAATAAAATTTTTTTAGAAAAAAGCGTACCTATGTTGGCCAAGAAAACATTTCAATCATTTATACTTTTTTTATTATTTACTTCTTTAATTAATTTAGGTCTTTTATTTACAGAATAAATTATAATTTCACTAATTTATTTAATTAATAAATTTTACTAATTTTTTTATTTTTATTAACTTTATAGTTTTAATTGTACAATAATTAAAAAACATGAGTGTTGCACGCCTAGAATAGGAAGAGATATTGTATTATCATTTGAACAGATACGCGAGATCTAATGGACGCGTGAGCCTGTCAGTCAGGCCGGTAACGTACACGATTCTTGTGGCTGGCGTTAGCTATAGCTATAGCTCGAGCCGCTCGGGGAAGAAAGAGACGGCAGATATGTATGTCTGCGCTCTTCTAGCCGCCTGAAGCCGGCCGAGCGCCGAGCGGGCTTTCCCCTTCACACGTGCTGGCAGCGGGCAGAGACTCAAAATTGGCACCGCTGGCTACCACTACATACTCACCGTTATCGAAGTACTGAGCAAGCACGCATAAGCCGTACCGCTCAAGGCCAAGAGCGGAACCGAGGTTACTGACGATTGCAAAAATAATTCGAGACGGCGGAAGATATATCCGAAAAATTTGCAGACTGACAAGGAAAAAAAATTTTACAACGCAAACGTGCAGAAACTCTTGAAGAAACATAATATTAATCACTATTCGATCTATTCCGTAATGAAGGCATCGGTCGTTAAATGATTTAATCGCACGTGCACGCTCAAGAACGACATGTGGAAAATGTTTACACGCAATGGAAATTACAAATGGATCGACTCGCTGCCGGGTCTCGTATCGGATTACAACGCGCGAAAGCATCGAATTATCGGCATGCTCCCCATCGATGTTATCCCCGCGATCACCAACAAGCTCCTAACAACGGTGTATAGTCATGTAAAGATCGCTGCTCCCGCGCGATTCAAAGTGGGCGACTCGGTACGCGTGAGTAAATTTAAGACAATCTTCGAGAAAGGATACACGCCAAATTGGATCACGGAGGTGTTTAGAATCATCAACGTGCAGATAACTAATCCCGTGACGTATTTATTGGAAGATTTCTGCGGAAAATCCGTCGCCGATGGATTCTACGAATACGAGTTGCATCGCATTGCTAATCCCGACGTGTATCTCGTTGAAAAAGTTTTGCGCAAAAGGGGTGATGAGGTTTATGTAAAATTGCTGGGATTTGATAATTCACACAATTCATGGATACACAAGAATAATGCATTGTAAAAATTTATTACAATGTAAAACATATTATACAATACAAATAAATTCATTTATTTTCAAAATATCCAAATATATTTACAATATATATATTTACAATGGTAGTTTATAATGCCTCCATGGCAGCGTTTCGGTAGAATCGGCTATGATGTATCGCTTATCGTACGGACTTAGAGCGATTTTCGTTTCGGACACGGTGTACACCTCGTGTAGTTTGGACCTTATGCAAACCTGCTGTCGCGTTATTTCAATTTCGTCTCGCAGACACTGCGTGTAATCGTTGAACGTTACACTGGCGGAAAAAATTTCTATGAATAACTACAAAATTTAACTAGAAATAGAAATTTGTACATTTTTGTTGAAATATTTAATTTTTTGTAGAAATAGTTATTTTTTTGTAGAAATATCTACGAAATAGTACCACAAATTACAATATTTTCAAATCAAGAAATTTTGCAAGTAGTATTTTATGAAAAACTACAATTTTATAAAAAAATAGTACAAAAATCTACAAATTTTAAAAATTTAAGAAGAAACAAAATCTAAAAAAATTAAAACATCTGCTTATACTTGTAGAATACTACAATTATTTATAAATGACTATAGAAATCTACCACAATTTACATATCGTAAAACTATACAAATTAGAATCTAATCCAGTTTTTAGTTTCTCATAAAATACTACAATTTTGTATGAATAGTAACAAATACTGATTTTTTTGTACAGCTCAAAAATCTATTACAATTATGGCTAATTAAAATTTGTAATTTTTAGTTAAATGTTGCAAGTTTTTACACAAATCTTCCAAAATTCATCTATTATTAATAACTTCTTAATTCGCAGAAGTCAAAATACTTATGTTTTTATTTTCGTATAGTCTGTTGTAAAGTCCAATAAAAAAATACATAAATGTACAATTTTTTACCTATATAAATTTCTGATTCGTGAATGGTTGTAATTTTGCATACAATACTACAAGGTTCTACAGAAAACGACAAAATTCTTAAGCCTTTTACAACTCGTAAATTCATGAAAATCTACATAAATTTGCTTTTTTTAGATGTTTATAAGATACTACAATTTTACATGGAAATTAACAGACCTTCAACCAAACCTTCAATTTTTCCATGGAAAGTAAAAATTAATATGTCAATTAAAAAAATTAAGTATCTTATGCAAAATTAGAAAAAAAAACTTAAAATAACATATAAGCAATAAGAAGTGCCGTTTTCGGTTGAAGCGGATCTTGATGCTTAATAATATTTCACAATATCAATTATTATTAAATACATGTTTCAGTTTTTTAAATTGGCACTGCGTGCCAATATGGACTTTGTCGGACTTAAAACGCTATTGTGTAAACTGAAACTAAAAATAATATATTTTATATTAATTTGATATTGTCAAGTAAAATAATATACTATTAGAAGAATATTTATAACAGTTATACAAATTTATATGGATAGATCCATTATAGAGTATATATTCATAATTCATATATGATTATCTATCACACATGATAATATACTAGTACCTATATAAAACCATATATGACTATATAAAGTTATACTTAAAGAGATTTAGCCATATATAATATTGTTCAATATTATATTTCCATTTCTTATATGACCATATATAATTATATATTTACTAATATGAACAAATAAGAGGTATTTTTTCCCGAGTATATAATCATGGCATATGTATATATGCTTATATATGGCCATATAATATTGTTTAAGATTGTATTTTCCATTTCTTATATGATCATATATAATCATGTATCTACTAATATAAACTAATATGAATAAATAAGAGATTTTTTCCCGGGTTATGCGGTTTTAGACATGTGTATGGTGCTGGGTAAGGTTTTTTTTTATAATGACTCGCTTTTTATTTTACAGATAAGTTAGAATAAAGAAGTTGTTTTTCTTTTTGTAATCACGCGGCGCGACGTTGGCCCAATAGGCCTATTTTGTAATGAGCCGGCACTGGTTTCTGACATTCACCCGACATTAAGAAAAAATTATATTCGTATATCCGATTCGAAATTTTATTACTCTTTTTAAACTAAATTTGTTTCTTAAGAATTTTTGAAAAATTATATATTTGCGCTGGTTATGACACATGTAGACTATATATAACACTTACATCAAATTAAGAAGTAGTCCACCACGTAAGATGGTTGGCTCACGATCCAGAGGTCCCAAGGTCTCGAGTTCGAATCCCATCAAGGTAAGTGTGTTTTTCAAGTACGAGAAAGTATTTATAATTATAGGTTGCATCTTAAGAAACAAATTTAGTTAAAAAGTAGTAATAAAATTTCAAAATAAATATAATTTTTTTTTATGTGGGGTGAATTTCCTCATTAGAGAGTGTTTTAATTCTAGTATTTCTTTGTAGTCTACTATACTCAAATAGATATAGAAATGTGTAGAATATCAATATTAGTTGTAGTTTTACTGAAAAATTTATAGATCAAGATGCACTAAAAAAATACAAAAATTTACAAAAATGTTCCATATCTAGCATTTTCATGTAGGATTTTGTAGTACTTTTTAAATTCATGTAGAATTTAATAGAGTCTGGCAATTATATTTTATAGTTTTTTGTAGTACATTTTTATTTTTTTTTTAATTTTGTAGAAATATTTCCGCTAGGGTGGGCCTGAGCATGACCCATCCGTCGAGCAATTTCTTCAGTCGATGGTCCGGATCTTTTCCTTGAGTTTTTCCGCGCCGCGACCTTGGTCGTTACACATTTCCATTGATCACTCACACAACACCACTTGTTTGCAATTCTGAAAATTCCCGCAAGAAATTTTAATTAATCCGCCAAAGTGGCGCGGCCGCCTTGTTTCTCTCGGGCTGAGGTGCTATCTCCGATCTTTCCTCTCGGCCGAGCTACCAGTGGGCAGTGGACGCGACCCTGTCATGTTACAATGTTACGGAAAATGTTGTTAACCAGGCATTAACGTTAATAGCCGGTCTATAACGTTAACTCCCGAGAATCTTGGGCGATAATGTTATTGACCGAGGTTTACCGGACGCGAGGTGCGCGAGGAGGGTTTACCGGACGCGTATTTAAATGTGATCCAGAGACTGTCTAAAATTTAGAACAACTTTATGCGAGAGTTTATCCCCTCCTCTGGTTTATACACCAGTCTCTATTATGTTAACCTTCTCACCTATGCCTCACTCATTCGCGACGTTTCGAACCGTGAAGTTTGTTGTTACAATGCGATATTCCGGTCTGCAATTGCTCTGTAAGTAAATCCATTAGTCATCTGATTTTAACATAGATAATTTACGCCTTTACCACATTGCGACTCCGTTTGATGGTACAGGTAGGGCTTTCGAATCTTTCTTACCCACCTGGTCTTTCAACCTGGCGAGATTATTTCTAAGATGCGAGGGATGTGGAGCGAGTGCTTACCGGCGTATATGGAATTTCGGCAACGGTACATCTATAGGATTTCAATCCTTTTTTTTTTTTTTTTTTTTTTGACTGCGTCTTTTATACTTTGTTCGTCTATTGACTACGCCTTATACTCGACTTCTTTTTTATTATCTTTGTTAATCTTCGTATTTGACTTTATGTAACTTTTAACGCTGAAGAGGACACGAATAATGTGTCGAAACGTACGTTAATATATATATATATTTATTTTTATAAATTGTTTGCGCTTTGATTACCGCGCTTGGCTCTAATTGCCTCTCCTATTCACATTGTGTTAATCTAGAGAGCCTATATCTTTCTTTATTGTTATTGACCGAACTATAACGTGTAAGAGTTATGGTGCGATCCCAATGGTACGGAACGTATGCGCAATGCGGAATTGGCGGAATGAAGTCCATCCAATCGCAGATATTCCGCCAGTTGCGTTCCGCTGAAATATAATTTTCCGTGTCCCATGGACCGGAATTCGCGGAAGCGCAATTGACGCTTGCCAATCACTAGATTATTTCCCATATATAGATCCTTTCATTGTATCTATCGGAACAGTATATATTATTGGCACGCACAGACTACGCTTTCGCATTTTCCGCTCCATGGAACACGGAAAATTATATTTCAGCGGAACGGAATCACACGTACATACATGCAATACATCTGTCACATTAACGAATTCAAAAATGTATTCTAAAAAGTTGTTTGTTATTATTTGCGTATTATTAAATAAATTAAAACAATGTTGGTGTCCATTTAAAAAGCAACAACTACGCAGTAAAATTATAAAATTATATTCATTATATATAATCGCAGAAAGAAATGAAAATGAAAAACAACGAAGATATTGGGTACGACCTATATTTAGTATGGAGAGAAGATTAAAACAAGGAGCAAGTGAGAATCTTATAAAGGAAATGCTGGCCAAAGACAGAGAAAAATATCGAGATTATTTTAAAATGCCACCTCAATTATTTAATAAGTTATTAACATTGGTCGAACCAGTCATCATAAAACAATATATTATTCGCGAACCTATTTCCCCTGACACTCGGCTCCAGATTACACTGCGCTATTTATCATCAGGGGATAGTATGAAATCCCTGTCATATGCCTTCAGAGTTTCACAAAACACAATCTCAAAAATTATATCCGAGACTTGTGAAGCTATTTGGAGTTGTCTAAAAGATTCAGTTTTTCTTATGGACAATGAAGAGAATTGGAAATCTGTAGCCGATGAATTTCAACGATTGTGGAACTTTCCGAATTGTATAGGTGCTATTGATGGAAAGCATGTTCAAATCCAAGTAAGTTTTAAATGAAATTCTGAGTTTATTTATATAACATTAAAACTTTATTAATAAGAAATAAAAGGCTTTGTTAAATATAAAAAGATTTATTTTCTATTCAATGTACACAATACAAAATTATGATAAAAAGACAATATATGTTCTTGTTACAGGCTCCACCAAACAGCGGATCAACATATTACAATTACAAAGGCCATCACAGTATTAATCTTCTTGGAATCAGCGATGCAAACTATTGCTTTACAATAGTCGATATTGGTGCTGAAGGTAGGCAAAAATGATGGAGGAGTCTTTCGCAATAGCGAAATTGGGAAACGCTTCGAAGTTAATTCGTTCAAACTGCCAAACCCGAAACAAATTGAAATTGACGGACCAGAGTTACCCTATGTACTAGTAGCAGATGAAGCTTTTCCATTATCGATGTACATGATGAGACCATATCCGCGAAGTGGAAAACTCGACATTGGGAAAAAAGTATTTAATTACCGACTTAGCCGTGCAAGAAGAGTTGTGGAGAACGCTTTCGGCATATTAGTGGCTCGATGGAGAATATACCGAAGGCCAATCATCGCGAATGTCAGCAATGTACGTAAAATTGTACAAGCGACTGTAGCACTGCACAATTTTATTATAAAAAACGAAGCGCAATTAACGGGAAGTAAATCATATTTACGCACTGGTGAAGAACTGCTGCATACAAATCATGGAGTTCGTAATATGCCACTTTGTCGAAGCCGCGGCAATAACAATTGCAGTTAGAGAAGCGTATTCAACATACTTTCAAGGTACTGGTGCGTTATCTTACCAATGGGAAAAAGCGTTGCAAAACAATTTTTAATTAATAATTGACGATAATTGACGATAATGATAACACTGATGAGGAACACTTCTGATAGATTTTTTCCCGTAGAATAAGTAGTACTGTAAGTAGATGTAAGTTGGTAAAGCGTAGATATACTTATAAACACTGAATAAACTCATTTGTAAGGCTTGTGTGTGGTATGTCATAATAAAAATATAAATTGCTTGAAAATAAATTGTATTTGTTTGAAACTAAATATACCTAGTACAATAATAGTCATACTTAATATTAATGTAATAAAAAATGAAATTGTAATAATAAAAATAAAAATAAATAGATTTTTCTTTTATATCAAATAACAGATTAAGTGAACATAAAGTAAATATGATTTATTTATAGTTATTCGTTAATTAATTTATCTTGCTCTTCCATGAGCATAGCAAGGAATTTCATTTCTAATTCGGTTCGCTTTCTGTATGGCAGTTTCCTTAATCCTTCTCCGAGTAGAAGTAAAAATCCATCAACTCCGTCAGGTTGTTTATTAGTTTCGCGTAATGTTGAGAAATTAATCACGGGTCCTCTAGCATTCACGGGGGAATGTCAACGTGAAGAAATTTAAGCAAGCGCGGGTAAACGGCGGGAGTGATGTGTATGTGTATGCCATCACTTGGTGCTTACAGTGTAAAAAATATAAGAAATAGGCCAGTCAAGTTACGGATTATTTGAGGCTTAAATCTTAATCTATATTAAGAGCTCATCCGTATCAAGTCCTTGTGTTAGTGGACCGCTCGTGGTTTTCGCGCGCCGCGCCGAGGACAGCACAAATAATTAGGTTTTCGTGGAAAATGTAACAGTCATTTATTTAAAGTTGATTACAGGATCGCACTCGCTATTACATTCATTCCGATTCGACTCCGTTCTCGATATCGACAGTTACCAGTGTCGCGTACGAATTGCTAGGGCGCACTTGGCTCACTGAGCTCCCGGCCAGAGCAAGCGAAACGATCGCGGCCGGAGCTCCAAACTTTTCCGCGAGGAAATTTCGAGACGTGAAAAACGCTGATTGGCTCCAAATCGTCGAGCGACCAGACTATTGGTCGCAGTACGAGCGATCACGCGAGGTACATCTGTGGTCCGGGCGCGAGCGAAAACACCAAAAAAAACCGGGGGGAAGGCAAATAAACGCGTTTTGGAGCAAATCGAGCGTTCTCGAATATTCCCAACGCTCGCTTTCACTTTTCGAGCGTTAGATTCTCAACACCTTGCATGTTATTATTTGGCAGATCATCATTTAATTCCAATTTGTATGCACGAGTCACTGTAAAATAAAAGGAACAATAATAACACTGGCAAACAAAACCCATTCAGTATCATTGTTAGACGGGACAATATAATTTTTCAATAGATAACTAATGGCATGCTTTACTAAGGGACATACCTCGATTACTATAAATAATACCTACCAACAATGACTACTAAATTTTTATCCACATTTAATATATGTGTTTCCTCGTTAAACGGATGAAAGCAAGAATGTTTCATCAGGTCAAAGTTTCCTGAGAGAATATACCCGCAATATCAACATTTTTATCCTATAAACAAGTAACAAATATATAATCATAACTCAAATATATAATTCAAACTCCCGCATATTAACAAACTTATATTTTGTAAAGAAGTTGTTCAATATATAGTATTGCATTAATATAAAATTATTAAATCCGTGTAAAGGATCTGGTGAAAATCAAAGAGAGAGTGGGCTAAGTAAGAGCCAGGCGCTGTTGACGGTGCACAAAGGTTAATTCCTTTATTTATGATAAATCAAATTTTTAACGTACGTTTCGGTCCGAATTTTGGACCATCTTCAGCGATAATATAATAACGAAGTAATATATATTTATTCTGAGGATGGTCCAAAATTCGGACCGAAACGTACGTTAAAAATTTGATTTATCATAAATAAAGAAATTAACCTTTGTGCGCCGTCAACAGCGCCTGGCTTTTATTCAGCCCGTTCCACTCTCTCTTTGATAAAATTATTAATTCAAAATTACATTATTTAAAATTTAAATAGTTTTTAATAATATTCTTACGGATGACATTTTGTCTTATTTTCACACTCGCACACAAGGACACAGACACAAATATAAGGCTTCCGCAGTTTCCGCACGATCTTCTTCTTTCTTCCAGTGCGGATAAAATAGAAACTTGCGGATAAAAGTCGGCGGATGTGGCGGAACGAACGTAAAAAAGGACGAACCAATCACGAGCGTTCCGCCAATTCCGCATTGCGCATACATTCCGTATCATGGAATCGCACCATTATAGTTATATTTTTTAGTCTACCGCTCGTACCGGCGCTACTCAGCGATATTCCGCGCGATCTGTGCGATATCTGTGTATGATAGCGAGAGTGAAAAAGAGACGAGCGTGACGAACGAGGCAGGGAAAACAGAAGCTAGCGAGCGAGAAAAGCGAGACATTGGCTGCGTTCAGCAGAACGCAACAGTATTGCAACTGCTTTATGATTCTCTGCTGAACGATTCTAAACGCACCTAAAGTCTCAACACGTTCACTCAGCGGTCGCCATAATTTTCAGCGAATTAAAAGTACGTAAAACGTCAAGCTGTCAAGCAAAACGTCATCGACATATAGTATGGACTGTGGTATGGACTACGCGATGTATAAATGTACGGACTACGATATGTACAAATATTAATATAAGAAAATAAAGAAATATATGATTACAAAGAAATATATAATTTAAATAAATTCGGGTTAGCATATAACATAGAATGATAGGTTAAGGGGGTCTATATCACATCAAAGTATTACATTTTATATACATTTAGGGGGTCTATACACGTACGAGTTTGGCTCGCAAGTCCGGCTCGGCTCGGCTTCTACTCGTTCGTGGATGAGATGTTACGAGCCGGGCTCGGCGTCAAATGAGCCAAATTCGCACATTTTCTTTTCGTGTGTAGTGAAAAAACGTTCGAGTCCGGCTCGGGAATCAAGCTCGCCGACCCGGACTTGCGAGCCAAACTCGTACGTGTATAGACCCCCTAAATGTATATAAAATATGTAATACTTTGATGTAATACTTTTGAAAATGGTATATATATATATACCATTTTGTAACTTTCTGTGCGTTTCCACTGTATTTATTGCGTTATAAATAATATTTTTATATGTATATTTATATTTATACATTCTCAGATGTTAATACACTGGAGGCAGTTATTTTACTGATAACGTTTTGCTTGAGATACAGCGTACTTTTAGTTCGCTGAAAATCATAGCGACCGCTGAGTGAACGTGTTGAGACTTTGAATGCGCTTAGAATCGTTCAGCAGAGAATCATAAAACGGTTGAAAATTGTTGCGCTCTGCTGAACGCAGCCATATTTAGCGTATTTTTAATTAGCTGAAAATCATGGCGACCGCTGAATGAACGTGTTGAGACTTTGAGTGAATTTAGAATCGTTCAGCAGAAAATCATAAAACGGTTGAAAACTGTTGCGTTCTGCTGAAGCCATTGTAAAACGATTTGCAAGAGCAAAAGTAATAAAAAGCTCTAACAAACGTTAATTCCCAATTTTACTTGGAAATTGTTGTGAATTTAGATTTACGAGAGAGACATTATCACACATATGGCCAAACATTCTCGTTACAATATGCGACTACACGAATTTTTGAGTCTTGTTGAAAATACTGTGTTAGTATTCGACTATAAGGGAAGTAATTTGCTGATGTGTGTATAGACAGTACACATGTAGGCGGGGGATAATAAAATATTCTATTATTTTAATAGGCATAATAATAAAAGAATTAAATATCATGGTAAACGCAATTTTTCAGATTCATAAATTATTTAAAATATGACGTACATATAATTTGATTGATGGTTATGATAAGCTACGTTGGAACATGTTGGGATGTATTGAGTATGTTTGGAATGAGAAGTATGGGTTGAGGGAATAAAAATGGGTGATGATGTATTTGGGTGTATAAAAAAAGTGTGCTATATTAAGGTTTTTGGAGTGAGGAATGCGGGTGGGGGAATGGAAGTGAGCAGTGACGTGTTTGGGTAAGAATGTGTTGGGTTATATTGGGACACGTTGGAGTATATTGAGGTAATTTGGAGGCGGATCGTGATGTGTATGTGTATGCCATCACTTGGTGCTTACAGTGTAAAAAATATAAGAAATAGGCCAGTCAAGTTACGGATTATTTGAGGCTTAAATCGAATTTGAATTCAGGCTCTTAATTTATATACCATTTGATAGTAAATGGCACTGATAAACACATCAATTTTGTGGTTCGTCAATCCCGCTCGTTTTTATAAAAAAATAAAAACCATGAAAAATTGGCCTCTTTCGACCTCTTACTCGAAACCCTGCGAAAACCGTTTGAGATACAGCAAAATTGCACATAAACAATTTTGTAGAGAATCAAATTTCCTATAAAAAAAGTTACGGAAAGCATTTCTCTAAAATTAATAGCTTAGGCGTGAGTGGCGCCCGAAGTCGCGTGATCGAAAAGTGACTCTCGGCGAATTCGCAAGTTGCTCCAATTAGTTGTAAAATTCAATATATCGGTACTTCAGCATTAAATAAAAAATCCCCCAAAATTTAAGGCCTAACCAGATATAATAGGAAAGCCATTTCTGGGGTCAAACATTTTTTTATCGATAAATTTAAATTATGACAAACATGTAACAAAAAATTTTTTTTTGTTCGTTATCTTTGATCAGTCATATCTCGGAAAGTATTAGTCGGATGATGATAAAAAAATTTTTCACTTTATAGGTAATTTTATTCTCTAAATATTCAATCTTTTCATATTCCGCCGTAAGTGCCACCGTTGGCCTGCCAACTTTAAATCAAGACAATTTGTACCTTTAACAGAGATTTACGGGGTGAATAATTTGTTATTATTATTAACATTAGATATGCCTTGAAACGACTATGCAAGTGGAAGGTCTCACGAATATTTTTAATTCTTTATGTTCTTTTTTGTTTTATATTTTTAATTTATTAATTGTTAAAACATTTTTACCAATATTTTGATGGTTGTTAAAAATGCTCTATATTTTTGCAAATTTAAACCTCTTCGCATGTGGAAACAATGAACAAATCGGTATAAAATATCAAAGTTTATCGGAAATTGTTTATAACAATACATAAATTAACAAAACGAGGAGAAAATAAAAATAAAATTTTGAAAATAATACTACAATGTAGCGCTTAAAAAACCATAAAAAAGCATAACCATTTATTTTTGTATAATTGTTTAAACATTTATTAACTAAAAAAATGTAAATTTAGACGGTTAGAAATTTTTTTAATTATTTTGCTGAAGAGGTTTAAATTTGCAAAAATATAGAGCATTTTTAAAAACCATTAAAATATGGATAAAATTGTTTTAAAAATTAATAAATTAAAAATATAAAACAAAAAACATCATAAAATAGTTCTTGAGTTACATACGTTAGAATTTGCTTAGGAATGCGTACATACATGAAAGCCTAATACAGCTAGGTTTAATCAACCAAATCTTAAAGTATTATATATGAAATAGGGATAGAAAAAACTGAAGAATATAATGGAATTAGAAAAGTTGCCAATAATTGTTGGAATTATACTCTCCGACGGGATCGAGATGGTGGTGGTGATTGGTAACGAACGACTCTTATGTATCTGTTATTATAACTCTTTATTCTCGACACAGTATAAGACACCGTATATAAGACACGTGTGCACACGATAAGCTCAGACTCTCGTCTGTCACTTCGTACGGCGTGCGCGCCCGCGTTGCTGCGCCACGCAGTACCCTCTGGAAGGGCGCGAGTGCTCTACTCGCACAAAGCAACTTTCCAACACTCCCTCCCTTTGTGCGGGTAGTGGGCTCGGGTCCTCTAAGTCTCTTTCTTATTTGAAAAATGGCAAAATATTAGTTCCGAGTAAGATTTTGCTTTTAATTGCTCTTAAACTCTAAATTCGCTATATTATCTCTAAGATATGCGAATGCTTTCAAAGGTAACAATTTAGTCATGATATCAGCTAAGTTTTCTCTAGTTTCTATTCATCTAACTTCTACTTTCCCTTGATCTACACATTGTTTGACAAAATCTCCATGAGTATCTGTCATGTGCTTTCGGTTTCCAGTATCTTCTCTTTCTTTTAAGTTTTTCTTTATTTCTTCTAGTTCATCATCAAACATCTTAAGTTTGTGACTTCCATTTTTCTTAATGCAGTTTCCTGCAGCTCTATTATCACACCATATTATCGACGGAAAGAATGTTTCTCCAACATGTCTGAGTGACTTGTCCAGTGAAATCACTTCTTGACATGCCTCACTCATTGCTAAGTATTCAGCTTGACATGTAGAGAGTGTGACATAAGTCTGTTTATGACTCCTCCATGCTATCACATCTCCAAATAGCTTGATAATATATCCTCCAGTAGATGTAGAATTAGTACAATCCCTGAAACTTGCATCTGTGCAATGCTTCTAGCTCGTTTGTTCTTCCTCTAAATATCAGTCCTCTATTTACCGTTCCTTTCAGATATCTAAATACTCTTTTCACATCTTGCCAATCTTCTTCTGTAGGCTCTAATTGTTTTCTTACCAAATAGTTTACTGTAAAGCTATATCAGATCTTGTAGCGTTTGCTAGATACATCAAATAAGTGTCCGATTTCGCTCAATAAAACAATAGCTAAATAATAGAAACGGTTAAATTACGAGCTATTAATAGGTGTATATTTATTAAAATCAATTTAACAACAAATGTGTTCGCAATATAAAAAAACAACGTTGACGTTTCAAGCCTTACTTGGCCTTCTTCAGAACAAACCGCATAATTCCAATTTAATCGCTTCATAAACTTTAACGCATCAAATCACACTAAAAAGGACTGAAAATTCGCAACCGTCGCAACATATAAAAAGTCAAACACCTCAGGTATTCGTCAAATGTATATTGTCGGTTGTCTCCTCCGCCGCAAGAACAAGGTGAACATCCGTGATGTCCCTGCATTCGCGAATCTTTATGTCACCCGACCGTCTTAATGGCAATTACTGAACACAGTATAAAATTATGATAGGAGACGCGAATAATTAAGTAAAAATTTGTTAAGCGGAACACTCACATAAGAAATCAGTGCAGCGAAAGATACGGAGACTTCCTTCATCGTCTCAATAGTATGTGTGATCATCGCGAGAAATTACAAGCGACTGTGGCAATGCTCGCTTCGGAAGGGCACGGATTGTTGTTAAAATTTCATATGAGACAATACGTTTAAAATATCAAAATAGGCATCGTTCAATAACTCCGTGTCCTTGTTTAAGTTTATACCGTTTGCCTGTTCTTTTATATGTATCATCTCCGCCGTTAATCTTTTTTTTATAATTATGTTCGATTTCCAAAATGCGAGCATTGTCTCAATCAAATGCATGATCGAATTTCAAGCTATGCTCAGAGACAACCGTATGCTTTGTTTTATCTAATCTAATGTTGCTTATATGCTCCTTTAATCTCGTTTGGAGTTGTTTCTTGGTTTCATAAGGAGACCTTTTCGGGCAGACTGCTGAGTTTCTTTTCCAATCATCCACTCCAACATAAAATTGGAATAATTTAATGTTAATTGGAACAATGCTCGCATTTTGGAAATCGAACATAATTATAAAAAAAGATTAACGGCGGAGATGATACATATAAAGGAACAGGCAAACGGTATAAACTTAAACAAGGACACGGAGTTATTGAACGATGCCTATTTTGATATTCTGAACGTATTGTCTCATATGAAATTTTAACAACAATCCGTGCCCTTCCGAAGCAAGCATTGCCACAGTCGCTTGTAATCTCTCGCGATGATCACACATACTATTGAGACGATGAAGGAAGTCTCCGTATCTTTCGCTGCACTGACTTCTTATGTGAGTGTCCCGCTTAACAAATTTTTACTTAATTATTCGCGTCTCCTATCACAATTTTATACTGTGTTCAGTAATTGCCATTAAGACGGTCGGGTGACATAAAGATTCGCGAATGCAGGGACATCACGGATGTTCACATTGTTCTTGCGGCGGAGGAGACGACCGACAATATACATTTGACGAATACCTGAGGTATTTAACTTTTTATATGTTGCGACGGTTGCGAATTTTCAGTCCTTTTTAGTGTGATTTGATGCGTTAAAGTTTATGAAACGATTAAATTGGAATTATGCGGTTTGTTCTGAAGAAGGCCAAGTAAGGCTCGCGTCAACGTTGTTTTTTTATATTGCGAACACATTCGTTGTTAAATTGATTTTAATAAATATACACCTATTAATAGCTCGTAATTTGGCCGTTTCTATTATTTAGCTAAATACGACATCAAACTTCCAATAGCTTCTCTATAAGGCACTCTTTTGATTTCTTCTTTTTGTATCACATCTTCATTGTTCGATTCTTCTAATCTGCTCCTTTTATTTTTATTGCTTACCTGTCTAGTGACCATAGAAGTACTTTGAGGTTTACATTCCTTTATATGGAACTTTTTCAGCACACTTTCTGTATATTGTGCTTGATAGATACTCATATATTTGTCTTCTTTATTTCTCTCTATTGTAATTTCTAAAAAGCTCTTTGGTTCTCCAAGATCCTTAGTCTCAAATGTTTCATCTAATTTGCCTTTGATTTCCTCTAATTTCTCTAAGTCATTACTTGCGACCAGCATGTCATCCACATAAAGCAGTACTACTACCATCTTTCCTTCTTTCCTCCATGTGAACAGGCATGGCTCATGTAGGTCATTCTCTAATCCAAGTTTCTTAGCCTCTTCTGAAAATTTATTCCATCTTTTTGGACTTATCTTCAATCCATACAAAGCTCTACTTAATTTGCACACCTTGGTCTTCTTGGTGTTTTCATTCACTTTCACTCCTTCTGGAATTTCCATATATATTTCTTTTTCTAGAACTCCATTTAAAAACGCAGTCTTAACATCTAGCTGCAAGCGTATGAGTTATACTTATTTATTATTGCCAATATAGATCTAACCAGTGACAGTCTTGAAACGGGTGCATATGTCTCTTTTAGATCATACACGTTTCTATCTTTACAACCTCTGATCACAAGTCTTGCTTTGAATCTGGTTGATCCATTTGTCTCTAATTTTCTTTTAAATACCCATTTTGAATCTATTGTGTTGGGTAGTTTTCCATCTAATTTCTCTAATGGTCTATCGACAAGTTCCCACACTTGATTAGCATACATAGATTCAAGTTCCTTTTTGACTGCAATTTTCCAATTCTCTTTTGTTACTTGACATAGCTTCTTCATAAGTGACAGGCTTCCCAGCAAACGAAAAAAGATTGAAAAGAATTAAAACGGGATTGCCAGGAATTCAATTAAGGACTTTCCGAATTCCATTCTGTCCAAAAAAGGGATTGAAATAGTTTCAATATTATGGAATTCCTTATTTTGGAAAGAATTTGTCTTTTTTGAATCCCATCCAATTCCGACACAAAAATATTATATCACTGAATGCCAGGTTAGGGATTAGAAAGTTTCGTGATGAATTCCATTGAATACCATTGATTCCGTTAACGAAATGAATACCACTGAATGACAGGTTAGGGATTGGAAAGTTTCGTGATGAATTCCATTGAATACCATTGATTCCATTAACGAAATGAATACCATTGAATGCCAAACTAGGAATTAAAAATTTCCGTATTGAATTCCATTAAATTCCGTCTATTCTGACAATAAAATGAATACCATTGAATGCCAGGATAGGGATTGAAAAGTTTCCGTGTTAAACTCTGTGGCGGTACGCGCCACCAATAGTACACGCCCGCGCGGTATCTGCATTACCGGCAGTTCGCGTCGACGCCGCTAGGCGTCGCATCGCCGGGGCATCTTCTTGAGTTCAAAGTTTCGTCTCGACCGCTATGTAAAGGGACCCCCTACGGTGCCTGACAGATCTTACAAATCTCATTTTCGAGCTAATTGCCCGTCGGCAGTACTGCGTGTAATGCCCTTAGGCATACACAAAAGCTCACCGACGAACAACGGCGCTTGGTCGCCCAACGGAGGCGCGAGACGTTTTCTAAACCATCTAATGCCATGCAATTCTATAACCTTTACGGATTCCATAGGATTGGATGGAATTGAAATTTTTCTTTTTTGGATTCCATGGGATTGGACTATCTCATTTCGAATCCCATCTAATTTCATCTAATTCCGCCAAAAAAGGGATTCAAAAGTATTAAAAAATTTCAATATCTTTTAATCCTTTTGCGTTTGCTGGGTTTCTATTCAACGATGCCACAAGACATTGATGTAATTCATCTTCATACTCTAATGTTTGACACTTATTTGTTTCTACGAAACTATAGTTAGCGAAGTTAATATCCTCTATCGGTTTTTGCACTTGTTTGTCTCTAATATTCTCTGATAATTCACATATTTCCTCTTAGTTTTACTTCTAGTCATTGGAGCGTTACTCCATCTTTCGTTTTTGTTCATTCGTTTCGTTCATCCATTTCGTTTTTGCACACTCTTTCGTTTTTGTTCATCTATCTGTATTGCTTGTTTTCTTGGTCTACCTCTTTTTCTTTTCTCTAGTATTTCTTGTTGTAACTCTTCTTTCTCTTTATCTTCTACAAATTCTTTCATCCAATTCTTGTTCATTTCTTTTTCATTTTCGGTTTGACCGTTTTTATATACATCTTTATATGTTATCTTTTCATTGAATCGGACATGTCGAGACTCTATAAACTTTCTCGTACTTGGATGCCATAGTATATATTAGCCAGTATTAGTGTATCCAACTAATATTCCTCTAATTGCTCTTTTATCAAATTTTGATGTGGGCTTCGGTACTTTTGCATACCAAATGCATCCGAATCTCTTCTAAGTTGTTCTAAGTGACAGGTTGTCTCTGGTGAAAACTTCTTCAATGGAATTTCATACTCTATAGTTTTGTGTGGAGATCTGTTGTACGCATGCACAGCAGCGTCAACTGTTAGCTCCCACATACTTTTCGGTAATCCGGAGTCGAACATAAATATTCTTATTTTCTCTTGTAATGTTCGGTTGAACCTTTCAGCTACTCCGTTATGCTCTGGAGTATACGGTGGCGCAAATATGTTTTCTATCTTTTCTCTTTCCAGTACTTTTCTAAACGCACCTCCCGTGAACTCCTTGCCTTGATCTTGCCTTGCTTTGATCTGACGTAGCACAGTTTTTCTTCTTTTCTTAGTAAATTTCTGGCATGTATGAGGTATTTCTCTAAAGCCTCTCCAGATTCGTCTTTCGTCTTTAATGAGTATGCTTTTGCCAATCTAGAATGATCATCTATAAACACAATAATAAATCTCTTTTGACCTGGATATGAGGTGGGTTTTATCGGACCCATAATATCCGTGTGTATGACTTGAAGTGGTCTTTGTGCTTTAGTTCTTGTTTCTCTAAATGGCAGTTTTTCCATTTTTGCCATTATACATACTTCACATTCTAATATGGAATCATCTAACTCTACTTTCTCTAATCTCTTATCTAATTTCTGTAATCTTTTTAGTTGGCTTAGTGATGCATGACCCAATCTAACATGCCATAACATCGCCTCATTTATTCTTCTTGTTTTCTCTGACTTCTCTATTATTGAACTTTCGCACATTTCTTCTGTATTCTCTAATGATTGTAGATCTTCTAATTTAACCGTTTGATTGAGTTCTGTACTTGTCTCATGCTGTACATTTTTATTCACACTTGTGAGTTCCTCCTCATTCTCCCTCCCAATCGCAGATCCAACATTTTTATACTCTTTTAATTCTCCCTCTGAAATTGATAACTCATTGTTTTAAATGTTTGTCTGTGATTGTTCAGGGGACTCACAATGTGACACTATCTTTGCTCTACATCTATATACTGCACATTCTACTCTACTATTATTCTCTACATTGTTATTTTTAACCTCAAATTGTATCGTCTAATTAGGTTTATTATAATTTCCTCTAAAAATTACTTTATTTGTTTGTTTATTATATACTTTAAGCAACTTATTATCTAAGTAAATGCTAAAACCAGCCTCTGCTAATTTTCTCAAAGACAGTAGATTCTCTGATACATCTCCTGTTGCTATTACTTCTGTTAATCTAATCTCTTTCTCTTCTTTTTCTCCCGTTCGCAACAAAAGATCTCCTTTACCGTCTATTACAATATTTGCAAATTCATTTTTATTCGCACATTTGATAATCTGATTTTCACACCTTTCAAAGTTTGACAGAATCACGCTTTTATTAACAATATGATCGGTTGCTCCCGAATCTGCTATAAAATTAATTAATTCTTTTGAATTATCTCTACTCTTTATTAATCTAATCGTCGCACCTGACTCTGATTTATCTTCTTTAGCTTTGGCGGTTATTGTTGCTTTCTTTGCTTTAGCCTTGCTGTCTAGTTTAACTATTTTTCCTCTATTATTTACCCCTTTAGTGCTTGTTTGTTCGGCTTTATTCGGCTTATTTTTATTAAAATTTGTATTTTTATACCTTTTTCCTCTAAATCTTCCAGCCTGTGCCCCGGCGTTTGGACAGTCTTCTCCTTTGTGACCTCTAACTTCTTGGCAATAGTAACAGAACCAAGCTCCTGTTTCAATGAGCGGGCAGTCCTTAGCCATATGTCCTAACTTATTGCACCGGCAGCACTTTACAGGTTTTCCGTCTGTTTCTAATTTCACTCTCTGTGCTCTAGCCTCTGTTTTCTCTAATTGCTCTTTTTCTATACTCTTTGTTTCTGCTTCTGTGTAATAAAAGATTTTATTTCATCAATATTCATTTTTTTTTGCGTTGTTTGTCTTTTGATCAAATCGGCATTCCTCATTTCTGGTACATTAAAAGCTACCGCCTGATAGAATGACGATCTGATTTCTTGCTCTGTGAGAGGCACTGCATCCTCACATGATTCATATTCTTTAACTATAGAGTCAAAGCGTTCGCAAAAATCATTTATTTTTTCATTTTTCTTCATTTTAATCTGATAGAGTCGAGCTCTTACAGATGTATGAGTTACATTTATTTTATTCTTTTTATATTCTCTTAATTTCTTTAAAATCTCTGATGGTTTTTTTTCATGCAAAATTGTCTTATGATAATTTTCATCTATATGATTAATTATGATATCTCTAACAAAACTTTTTCTTTTAGCGATTTTTAATTCCAAAAGATTTTCTGGACTCTTTATACTTGCATCTATTACATCTAGCAAATCATTGTTCATTAACTCTGATTTTAAATAATCCATCCAGAGATCAAAGTTAGATTTCTGCGTAAGCTTATACTCTTTTTTAATATGTAGTTTTTGATTATTTAAATCAATTTCTATCGCGTTTTTAAATGCTTCTAAATCTCTACTTTTATCTCTAATTTCGGCTGGGCAGATTGCTTCTTCTACTTTTTTCTTTTTCGGTTCTTTTTGTATTTTAATAACTTTTTCAATATTATTTTCTTCTAAATTTTGTATATTATCGTTATTTACCTCTAACCGTCTAAGTTTCAGTCTTTCACTCTCTAATTAGCCACCGAAACTCGCACCATATTCTCTATCATAGAATTCGCCTGCATCATCACCCTTTCCAAAGTTTTGAATGTGATCTCTAATTTTCCAGTCATCGCCTCATTTCTCGCGATGAGTTTTTCTTGTTGTTCATACAGGATCTTACTACCAATCGAAAGAATTGGTCTATCCTCTCCCACAAATCTCGGCAGTCGAATTTCTTCTGTAATTCGGGGTTTCTCTTTTGGTTTTGAGGTGGCCCCTCGTGTTTCTAGCTCTTTCTCTTTCTCTATATCTGTGTAAATGTTCAGATTATTATTTTAATTTCATCCTTGAACACTTATACTTACACATTTGCTATCTCTAACCTTCTAATTTTCTTCTATTTTACTCTTTGAACAATATTCTCTTATCTTTTTCTTCTATCATTTATCTCTCTAGTCTACCAGGAGATTCTGGTCCTTCTCTACGCAACCTTCGTCTCGTCTAGCTCTATCCATCTATATCAGGATTTCAAATATCAATCAAATATGAATAATATTCTTTTTCAAAACAAATTCATAATTCAATATATTGATATTATAAAATTTATAATTTTATCGTCGAGTTTTTCTCAACAATGAAACTTATTTATTGCTTACAAGACCATACAGAACGCACTGCAATTCATAATGATCTGAAAGCGAGAAACCACGCGCCTCTGCAGAGTCATCCGCACACGCACACCACTATCCCGTGCGATCTCCAGCACTGCTGAAAAGATCTATAGGATATCGGGTTAATCACGCACGCGCACGGGACTCGTACAGATTTACGCGGCCTCCCTAAACAGCAATCAAGCTACACCGCACCGCAAGTCATGCTTGATCACCGACCCGATGCATGTCAATTTTGAAAAGAAATTCCATACACATACATGTATATACATATGTGTCATGGTGTCGCATCGATGCTATGTTTTTCTAATCGATCATGCGTCAGCGCGTGCCCGGCAACAAGTTCTTTGCGAAAGACTCTTGCCGTTCACGATCGAACTTCCGCGCGCCAAAAAAAATGACTCTCGCTGTTCACGATCGGACTTGCACGCGAACGTCGCCGGCTTGTTACCAAGCGGCATCTTTCTATCTCTTTCTATCACACATTTATTTTCTATTTCTTTTTTTTTATTGCACATCTATTCTCTAATTTTCTTAGAATTTAGTTAATTTCTGGCATCTACTCTTTATACATCTAGTCTCTACTTTATCAGCGCTGTTTTTCGTGTACATCGACGATGATTTCTCTATCTACTTCTAGCACCGTTTATTAAACGTTATTGTTTCTTAAGAAACTTCTCGTTTTGCTCGTCAACAACAAGAAGTATTGTTTACTTACCCTCTAATCTTCTATTCTCTGTCTGCGTCTAATTCGTCTATCTGTCGTCGTTGCCACACACTTCTCACAGATTGTTTAAAATAGAAAAAAAGCAAGTAGAGAAAATGTAATTGAGGTGAACAAGCAACAGGGATTTAGTTATCTCAATATATTGAGAAGAGCTCCTGTTGAGCCGACATACAATATAAATAAAACATATAATATCAGTCAATTCAAATAATAAACACATTAAATAGTAGCGCAGTTCAAATCAAAGCAAAATAATAATGTTTACATCCTATAAATGAAAAAAAAGGTTAAGCATAATTGATACATATTAGCAATAAAGATGGCATATAATAAGTTTCTTAAGACACTGTGTCATGATTGCGAGTCTCCAAACGTTTGGATAACGCTATGAAAGTATTAACATCGTAATACGAAAAATCGTGGCTTTAAAATTATACCGTAAATACAAGTAATCTTTGAGAAACAACGCACGGAAACTTAAACTACTGAATTTGATAATACACAATGCAATGTCGAAGCAAATAAATCTAATGAATATTAATGTAACGCAAAGAATTATGTAAGGCATGTACTGCCTCGCCCAAGAGTCTTAAATTAATGCTACGAGAACACAATGTGAACCGCAAACGGGCCGAACACAAGGTATACAATATCAAGGTTATTTAACCGCACCGCAAAAATTCTAAATCTCCCAAAAATAATATTGCACGACGAAGCGCTTCTAGTCAAACACACCGCGGAATCGGCAGAAATATAATTAACGGGTGTACGCGTGGTGTACGCGATACTCGGCTTATCGATATTGCGATCTTAACCGCGATAGAGACCGTCGTTAGACAGCGTTATTCGATGTAATCGGAAGGGCGTGAGCGAGCCCTCAATGGCGTGGTCCACGCTTATCCGAAACACGGAAAGAAAATGAAACGAAGTACTTAACGTTGAAAAACACAGCTCGATCGTCATAGGCGGCGTTAACCAAGAATGCAATTCTCGTGAGAACTCTCGTAATTCGTTTCTTTCGTCCCTCTCAGGAAGCACGCCTGATAGACATCCCTCATGCGTAGGCCAGAATGTTCCCGCTCTTTTTTCTTCCGTTTCACGTGGTACGCACGGCAATAGCACGCATGCAGCTTTCACTCAGGTCTGATCTCGAGGATCTTACTGCGCACTGTAACGCGTGCATGAGGCCGGTGCGGTGCCTCGAAAGTAATCGCATAATGACACCGCTTCGTACAATACGTTCCGATTATTCGGAATCACGACTCGCACGAATAATTGCTACAAGCGAACGATCTCATTCGACCGTATTTTATCAGGATTACTCGCGTTAACGACGGATTCTCGCAAAACAAGCAAAAGAACAACGTGCTTTCGGGATCACGGACCGTCGGCGAATGACGCAGAACGCGGTTCATCACGTATCGTCGCGTCGCAAGCGCGGACCGGTAACGACATTTGACGATCGGCAGCGCGCTCCCTGCTTCCGGCGCCGCGGACGACGCGGTCGCCGCGTCGCTCTCGATTTCCCTTGCGATAGTCGATATTTTCGAGAGTGCGCCAAATTCGAACACAGATTTTCCGCAGGAAAATCGTGCCCTGGGCCCATAACCTGTTGAAATTATACTCTCCGCAGGGATCGAGATGGTGGTGGTGATTGGTAACGAACGACTCTTCTGTATCTGTTATTATAACTCTTTATTCTCGATACAGTATAAAACACCGTATATAAGACACGTGTGTACACGATGAGCTCAGACTCTCGTCTGTCGCTTCGAACTGCGTGCGCGCCCGCGTTGCTGCGCCACGCAGTGCCCTCTGGAAGGGCGCGAGTGCTCTACTCGCACAAAGTATCTTTCCAACAATAATAATTAATAATAAATTGCCAAAAAAAAGAATTATTGAAAGTGGTTGACTTGAACATAATTATTTGCTTATAATTGTTTAGCTTCTTTATTAAGGAAGCTTCTTGAGACTTTCGAGAGGAAATGGGACTATTTAAGCTATCTAATGACGTATTAATCATTACTCTACGATTATTAGTTTCGAAGATATAAATGTTCAAAGTGTAACATATTTTTGTTGCATCTGTGCTCCCAATGTTACCGTCTACTTACTGTCGACAAAGACGTAATTCTACGTCAAAATTAAAAATATTCGTAAGACTTTCCACTTGCATAGTCGTTTCAAGGTATATCTAATGTTAATAATAATAACAAATTATTCACCCCGTAAATCTTTGTTAAAGGTACAATTTTGTCTTAATTCAAAATTGGCAAGCCAACGGTTGCACTTACGGCGGAATATGAAAAGATTGAATATTTAGAGAATAAAATTACCTATAAAATAAAAATTTTTTTTATCATTATCCGATTAATACTTTCCGAGATATGACTGATCAAAGTTACAATATCAAAAAAAAAAAATTTTTTTGTCACAGCTGTCATAATTCGAATTTATCGATAAAAAAATGTGACCCCAGAAATAGCTTTCCTATTATATCTAGTTAACCCTTGAATTTTTGGGGATTTTTCATTCATTGTAAGTACCGATATATTGAATTTTTCAACTAACCAGAGCAACTTGCGAATTCGCCGAGAGTCACTTTCCGATCACGCGACTTCGGGCGCCACTCATACCTAAGCTATAAATTTTAGAGAAATGCCTTCCCGAACTTTTTTATAGGAAATTTAATTCTCTACAAAATTGTTTATGTGCAATTTTTCTGTATCGCAAACGGTTTTCGTAGCGTTTCGAGTAAGACGTCGAAAAGAGCCAATTTTTTATGATTTTTATTCTTTTGCAAAAACGAGTGGGGTTGACAAACCGCAAAATTGATATGTTTTTATCAGTGCCATTTAATAAATTAAGAGCCCGAATTCAAATTAAATTTAAAATCGTAACTTGACTGGCCTAAAATTGAGCCTCTTTGATTTGTTGTGGTAGCATGTGACAGTCACGAAGTTATTCTGACCTGTTTGACAGATCACGCGTCGCTTTAACAACCTTAATATTACAAAACGTTCCCGTTAGATGAAAAATACTTGTATGTAAAATTCAATCACATAAGAATATAAGCAAGACCGATTGCGGCGAAAGATCAATGAGACATCAGCCGAGCTAAAGGGCTTTTGAAAGGACCTTTATTATTAGCAATTTTGCATTTTTTTAATGCGATATTTCGACGTTTTAGAACATAAGAAACACATTGGCATCAAAAAGTACGCAACCGGTTTAAAAAAAATTGGTATCGGTATCTTATATTAAATCGATAAATTTTTCCTATAAAATAAAATTATTTCCCAAAAAATTGAAAAAATCGATTACCAGAAAATCGGTAACAAATACTATACACATCATGGCACTCCCCAGAAAATTCTACTCCTATTTCATATAATTTTGGTAATATTTCGAGAAATATTTCCCAAAAAATTACATATTATTTCTCAAAAAATTAGACAAATTTCGGTACCGGTTTCCAAAAAATCGGAAACGAAAAATTATACACATCATGGCAATCCCCGGTAAATTTTACCCCTACTTTCTATATAATTCTTTAAAATTTGATCCGTCCCCGAAAGTAGACAGACAGACATACAGACAGACGTCAGGTTCTTATAATAATTCCATTTCAAAAAAATCGGTTATAAAAAACCACCAAAATAAATTGCAGGAACATTTAGCTCCCATCGAGAGCTTTCAAAAACACTATAATAAAGTATATTTTCCTTTAATACTTTTCGAGAAAAAAAAAAACGTTACAAGAAAATTTAGCCAAACTTTCTAACGCTACTATATCAAACGGTAAGAAATAAAGAATTCGGTCTTGTTTTATCATAAATGGAATTTCTCAAGCTTTAAAATGAGATGTCAATGATTACTCTACGATTATTAGTTTCAAAGATATAAACGTCCAAAGTGTGACAAGTTTTCGTTGCATCGTCGCGTTCAATTGTTTCATCCGTGGGTGCCCTCCCCCCTTCCGCGGAAAAAAACGTAGTTCTACGTCAAAAAATAAATCGAATTTTAAAGAATTATATATGAAACAGTGGTAGAATTTTCTGGGAATGGCGGTGGTGGGGTTAATTTTTCGATACCGATTTTTTTTGTTACCGATTTTCTGGAAACCGATTTTTTTAATTTTTCGGGAAATAATTTTATTTTATAGGAAAATATTTATTGATTTAATATAAACAGATACTGATACAAATTTTTTTTTAACCGGTTGCGTATTTTGACGTTTTAGAACATAAGAAACACATTGGCATCAAAAACTAAAAAAATTAACGGGCACAGTAACAACTGTGCCGCAAACACGTAGAACTACGTCAACTGTCACTATTTCATGTTAACTTTAACATGAATAGTTATTCAGCGCAGGAAAGTAATCGTAGGGCTACGTCAACTGTCACTATTAACAACCAAGTTTACTGAAATTTCTATAACTCAAGTACTGATTAACTAAATTTTAAAAAATTATATATGAAATAGAGGTAGAAAAGACTGAAGAATATAATAGAATTAATAAAAATTGTTAATAATAAAGGGGTTACCGATTTCTGTTTAAAAAACAGCCAAGTTTACTGAAATTTCTATAACTCAAGAATCAATTAACCAAATTTTAAAGAATTATATATGAAATAGGGGTAGAAAAGACTGAAAAATATAATAGAATTAATAAGAATTGCTAATAATAAAGGGGTTATCGATTTCTGTTTAAAAAAATCTACGTGATTGTTCTAATTTCCGCAAATTTTGAAATATCAAGCTTAATTTTTCTTTTTATAGATAGAGTATCATTAAAAGTACGTTGGTGTTGAATTTAGCAAGGATCGGTAAAGGGATTACCGATTTCTGGCTATTTTTAGAAATGTCCGCGGTTGCTCTAATTTCCGTATACTTTGAGATATCAAGCTTATTTTTTTTTATGGAGTTTTTATAGAGTATCATTAAAGATTGTTATTTAATTTGGCAAGGATCGGTAAAGAGATTATCGATTTCTGCTTAAAAAGTGTATAAGATGTACATGTAATTTTATATAGAGTATTATTAAAGGAAGGTTGTTTTGAATTTTGCGACGATCGGTGAAGGAGTTAGTGATTTCTGCTTTAAAAGTTACATGTATAAATTATACATGTAATTTTATAGAGTATCATTAAAAGAAGGTTGGTATTTTTGGCGATAACCGGTAAAAAAGTTTTTTCTTTATACAAAATTTTGAATTTTTAAGAAATGTCTCTGGTAGCTTTAACTTTCGCAAATTTTGAAATGTTGGGTTATTTTTAATTCTATTATATTCTTCAGTTTTTTCTTGAATTTGGCGAGGATCGGTGAAGAGATTACCGATTTCTGCTTAAAAAGTGTATAAGATGTACATGTAATTTTATATAGATTATCATTAAAGGAAGGTTGTTTCGAATTTTGCGAGGATCGGTGAAGGAGTTACCGATTTCTGCTTAAAAAGTTACATGTACAAGTTATACATGTAGTTTTATATAGAGTATCATTAAAAGAAGGTTGGTATTGAACAAAATAGAAATAAGATATATCTGCAATTAGTAGGGATCATTTTAGTAAAAACATTAATTATTTAATTGATTTTTGTAAGAGTATAACAGATATTAGCATAACAGATATTAGTTGCAATAAAGCTTTATTACAATTAAAAAAAGTGTGCAAGTAGAAACTTGCACATTGCTTCCTCATAGTTTTTAAGTGTGCAAATAGAAACCTGCACATTGCTTCCTCATAGTTTTTAAGTGGGCAAGTAGAAACTTGCACATTGCTCCTTTATAATTTTTAAGTATGCAAATCATAAATTTGAACATTACTTCCTCACAATTTTTAAGTATGCAAATTATAAATTTGCACATTGCTTAATCAACATTTTATTTCGCTCATAAAGCTTTCTCTATGAGGAAGCCAAATTAATAAATATCTACTAATAATTATGTGATTTCTGCCCAGTGCTCTGAATGTCAACGTGAAGAAATTCAAGCAAGCGCGGGTAAACGGTGCACCCTGTGCCCTTTACCCATAAAACTGCTGGGCTGCTGCCCAATCTCAGGTCCTATCAGCTGGGTAACGGATGCAGCCGGTAGTACTGAACAGGGTAGCGTTTCGCGAGGCGAGCGCGGCGTGCTCGTGCGTGGGAGGTGCCCAATACGAGCGGGGTATATGGCGCACCACGTGCCGTATATTTCTAAGGCGCGTCGACTGCTGCCGAATCCCGGATCTCCGGGCAACCGATGAGCGACGCGTTAATAGCACGGGGTGACTTGTGCGATTACGTGGTAGCTGGGGGCATGGCACCAGCGACGGCGACTCGTCAAACGTGAGTTAAGATCGCTCGACACGAGTACTACGGGGATAGGGAGCCCCCCGCCGGGAGGCTACCGGTGCCCTACCAGATGGTGTCGGACTCGAGTCGAGTGAGCGGCATGGAGGGCCTAGTGTGGGTCACGCTATGAAGCTCATGTTGCGCATTACCTATAATGGGGGTGCCTGTCAGTTGGGCTGATCTAATCCGAGTGGATCACGCCCGCTGCAGGAACCCTGCTACCTGGGGAACACCACAGGTACAATAGTGAGTCATGAGTACGTTACGGGAAACCGTACCCCTACGTTTGAAGGGTCGGCTTGTCCGGGAGTACGTAATCGTCAGGTATGGGCTCTGTAAGGGGGAAATCCCCGGTGTCGGTTCTGATTCTAGCGTGAAGGAAAGTACTGCTGACGTTGATCGCACTCCGACCACGGGGAGGATTCTGGGGGGGCTAACCGTCCCCCCAAACCCCCCGGTGCGGTCGTAACTATGACTCTCATTATAGTAGCCAAATGCCTCGTCATCTAATTAGTGACGCGCATGAATGGATTAACGAGATTCCCACTGTCCCTATCTACTATCTAGCGAAACCACTGCCAAGGGAACGGGCTTGGAAAAATTAGCGGAGAAAGAAGACCCTGTTGAGCTTGACTCTAGTCTGGCACAAAAAACAGGCTTCCTTATAGAGGAAGCTTTATGAGTGAAATAAAATGTTGATTAAGCAATGTGCAAATTTATAATTTGCATACTTAAAAATTGTGAGGAAGTAATGTTCAAATTTATAATTTGCATACTTAAAAATTCTGAAGGAGCAATGTGCAAGTTTCTACTTGCCCACTTAAAAACTATGAGGAAGCAATGTGCAGGTTTTTTATTACCTTTTTACTATATTGTTTTATTATTTTGCTGGCTGTCTCACGACTGGTTTTGAACTCGGGACCTCAGGATGATCAGACTCGTACCCTAGCTACTACGCTATTTTGATTTATTAACATACATGTATATTTTATTGTTTATATATGTTATAACTAACGCAATTATATTATTTTTTTTATAAATGCAATTAAATTTTATAAAACATACTAAATAATTAGCATTATAAATTTATTTACTTTATTTGCTTTATTAAATTTGCATAACAATGCAGTGTTATATGATATATGTGATATATGATAACTAGAGGTTAGATAAAATTTTTAAGTCAGAAAGAGCTTTGTGTTACTAGATATTTAAATTAATCGGCAAACAAGAATTGAGGTTATATCATTCCACAAAAATCTCTCTAGTAACTATCTAATAGCAGCACAATCAACACAAGTTAGCAATAACCGCACCCACATTTCCACTTCCATCTAACCAGAGAGGAAACCTCTCTGATCTAACATACATTTAGTGAATTTACTAAATAGTCGTTAAAGTTGTCAGAATTTATTGATATTTAATTAATAATACGTAACGCAGCGTTCTTTGGAAATTCTTACATTTTTATATTTTTAACAAATAAGGAAACCTTTTCTTCGCCAGTGAATAGAATAAAAAAGAGTGGTAATAATCGACGTTGATTGGCTATATAAAATTCTTTAATTATCTCACGACGTTTCGACCGTCACTTTCGGTCCTTATCAAGTGTTCAAATTATATTACTTGCAAACAATTCAGTCCTGGCATTGTGCCAACAATCCAAAAGTCAAGAACTAAATAAAAAAATAAAAAGAAAAAAATATATATATAATATAAAAGGTCCAGAACTAATACGCATTAAAGAGCATAGAGCGGATATCAAGAAGCATGTCGGCAACCATTCGGTTGTCAGTAAGCATCGTACTTCCTTTGATTACGAATTCTGTTTAAAATGTAAGAAGAATAGGAGGAGAGATCATATATCCGAAATATATAGCGATTGTGTTCGTATTAACTTAGTCAGATCGAGTCATGTTAGATGGCGATACGAGCGTCGTCAAGTGTGTTCCCGCGCGTTCTGCGCTGTACGCGTCGTAATTTGAGAAAGGAATTGTGTTGCGCGTGCGCGAGGAAGAAGCGTGCGAGTCTACGACGAACCGAGCGGGCATTCGTTTCCGGACGTTGGTCGAGTAAACAACGTGCTCGTGCTTGAGACGTACCGTTATTAGAATATTCGAGAAGAGCGAGTCGTAACTTTGGTCAAGACCGATTGTCGTATATACAACGTGAGGTCGTATATCTGCTACATGGATAGCAGATCTTGTCAGCGAGAAATAGATTGGAAGAAACATAAGCCACGAGACTATACCGACTCAGCGATCGACCACGCCCTTATAGCGGCGTACAAAGAAGGAAGGACGATTCGCCATTACAGTATCGTCGTATCTCACAAAGGAATAACCGCTGTTGAACGACTTGAGATGTTTGATGGCCTATCAAAAAGAGAAAAAGGGGATTCTTATATTAAGAATCTATTCAGTAAGCAGAGATTTCTACAGTAAAGAGGTAACTTTCAGATTTCCGGCAACCACAGATCCTTGTCTGGTTTAGAGAAGCTCTCGTATGACCGAGTGCTAGGGCGGAATAATATTCCTCTCTCCTTATAGCGATCGTGGTTCCAGATTTCTTGATATATATTGTGGGAGGCTAATGTCCTCAGAGAACGATGCAGATTGTCAAACGACAAGCCTGACATCACATGTAACGATCAAAACGATTCGAATCTGAGCTCAGTAAAATTATTAGATTGATTTATTTATGGTTGCAACCTATACATATATGATTATTTCTCTTTGATTAAAACTCTGATTAATTCGATTCCATAAAGAATTATTATCATTTCAACCGAGAAACACTTTCTGTTTATATAAAATTACTTACGTAACTTTATTCCTCACTTGTGTTACATATATTTCGATTCTTTGCGTCATAGATTGTTTCGAGTATATAATTATATTTCTTCGTACGTTCACGTATATTATACTGTATTCATTTAGAACGATGCAATGCAGCGACGATTACCGATAAGAAGTAATTATAGATTGATACGTCTTTCCTTAGATATTGGGATATATACAAAACAGTGACATATAATATGGTGTATAACTTATTGCACATTCTCTATTATCTTCTGATTTTATGAGCTACTTCCAAAGATATTGGTCATTCGAACGAGAGAGAAATTACATAACGAAAGTTAATACGACGTATCAATCTATCCATTACATGTTCTTTATTGCTATGTATTTATTCTTATTTATCTTGTGTAATAATTTACTTTATTTCATGTATTATCTGTTTCATACGAATGGTCTAATTACACGAACTTATTACGATGTAAGTTATAGTCTTACAAACAATAGTTGAAGTTACATACAGTCCTGAGAAAGATTAAGAGAATATTACTTCTTTTGAGAAATCAACATCCAAAAGTTATTGTATGATCTGAATATTGGGAAGCGTATTAGTTTATGCAAATTGACAAAAGGATCATTCGTCTGAGAAATATTATGTATTATATTACTTGCAATTTATTTCTTTGTATCATCATTTCTTATGTGTTGTACGAATACTGATAAGGTTTTTGGCAGTTTTTTTTATCCATGCAACAAATGTTGGTATTCTGTAATTATTTCTGCCAAGTAAAATATATGATCTCTCCCTCGAACAGTAAAGTGTATGTGTCGTTTCATCTACTCATTAAATCTAAAGCCTAGGCTCCTGCGCGAGCTTGTACGAAACAAATTCGAATGGCATAAAACAGAGATATTACATAGCGAAAAACAAATTAGAAAACGCGAGATCGCTGAAATGTTTTTCATAAAACAAAATAACAACACAATCAACCTACAGAAAGACACGGATAATTTGACCGGGGCATATGATATAATAATAAAGAATATTTAACGTCGTTCGTGATCAATGTGCCTTTGTCACCCGTGGACTGCAGACATGCTTTTCCCACATTTACCATCATTTTTACATATGACGCGCAAACTTGTAAGTTTATATTTTATACTTTTCTTTCTATATTATTTTTATCGTTTAGTAAGTTTATCATTTTGTAATTTTCATCACTTTTTAAATTTGTCAATTTATATTTTATATTTTTCTTTTTATATTTTTTCATCTTTTTAGTTCTGGACCTTTTATATTATATATATATTTTTTTTTCTTTTTATTTTTTCATTTAGTTCTTGACTTTTGGATTGTTGGCACAATGCCAGGACTGAATTGTTTGCAAGTAATATAATTTGAACACTTGATAAGGACCGAAAGTGACGGTCGAAACGTCGTGAGATAATTAAAGAATTTCGATTATTACCACTCCTTTTTTTATATATTTTTCTTATTTTTCTTAGCTAATGGTTAAGCCCGAACTACATCTATCGTAATGTTCATCGGGTTAACCATAAGCGATCGTAACGCTCGTAACAGCTATCGTAAGCTCATCGTATGAGTTGATTCAGCTTGAACTCTTACGATGACAACGCTTGTCTGGCGTTACAATATACATTTTTCGACGTGCGAAGCAAAATGTGTTTATAGATATATTGGCATAGATATACGGTTTAGGACGGCTTCATTGCTTACGATCACAATCAAAGAGTTATGATAGATGTGTAGTTCTGGCTTTAGTTGTATATTAGATAAAAGTAAAAATATAGGTACAGTTATTATACTAACTTATATTGATTATGCGATTATTAGATAGTTACTAGAGAGATTTTTTAATGGAAGAACATAACCTTGATTTGTATTCGCTAATTAATTTGAAAATGCTAGTGACGAAATATTAGCTTTATTAGATTTGCACAATAATGCAGCGCTATCTATCATCGTATCTGATATATATTGACTAGACAACAGCTAGATCACGAATAACTGATTATCTAGTGACAAGCTGTGTCTGACTTTAAAATTTTATCTAACCTATACTACCTAGTCACTATTTTTCAAATCAGACCGGCTAGTTTAATTTCCACTCGGGACATTTCTGTCAGAGTTCGGTTGTAACTTCATGATTTCATTAATAAAGAGATATTATTATGCATCAGTATTAAATTGGATTATTTTACTTGTATTCGCATTATTTATATCTTTTATATGTTAATAATACATTTATAACGTTTTCTGTCACAGTTTTGTAAAGCTTGTTGAATCTACATATACATTGCCTTTCGCTATTATGTTGGGGCTCAATACGGTCATCATGAGTTGCACCTTGCTGCAAGTAAGTATTATAAGTATTTTATTTTTAAGGCAAATAAGTGCGCAAATAAAATTAGGAACATACTGTTGCGCCCGCACTGAGTCCGTCGGCGCTGTCCGGTATTGCCGCGGAGCGTTCTTGACTATGGGCGTTGCAATGGGTAAAAACAGCCCGGCACGGCGGTTGTCTTGTGGATTCGGTTTTCGGACTTACGTATTGGTACACGCTGTGAGATTGTAACTGGCGTTGTTAATAAACAATTTCTCTTTAGTATAATGAGTGCCTCGTTATTTCTGCGGGCCGCGGGAGTTTGCGCGAGTGCGAGTGCAAGTGTGTGGGGCGACTGAACGCCGCCCGGAGTGCAACATTTTGAGGACTTGTCCGGGATACGAACGGACGAGCGCGAGGAGAACCAGTCAAGAAAGAGAGAAAGACTGAAATGGCTTCTTCGGGTTCTTTGACGCCTTTTTCGAGGAAGAGAACCCGTCCGCAGACTCCTCGGGTGGACAATCCGGAGCCCGCAACGGATGCGGGTACCCTCCAGTCCATACTTATGGAGATGCGGACACTGCGCGAAGAACAAGCGCGGAGGGAAGCGGAGCACACGAAGGAGCTGCGGCGCCGAGACGAGGAGCTACGACATTTTTGAAACTCCCAGCTAAGTCCTCCCAATATTAGAGCTTCTGGGGATGCGGAGGCACGTTCCGCGATTTCGGTAATGAGTGACGGAGAACGTGTGACGCTGGGCTATTAGTTAAAGCCCGACATTTTTTATGGAACAGTTATAGAATTCTTCTCGCAGTTTGATCTGATCGCGCGCGTAAATTAATGGACGACGCGTCGAAAACCGTCGCGTTAGCTTCTTGTTTAAGAGGGAAGGCGCGCGCTGTTTTAGAGACGATACAAAATCTCGGAATTAAGATCAAAGCTCGAGCTTCGTTTCGGGGAAGCACATTCGCTTCAAAATTATTATACTCATTGTTAGTAGAGCACGCCGTATGATAGAATGCACATTCGGACTTCTTGCTTGTCCATGGAAAATATTTAGGTGACCAATTAATACATAAGTAAAAACAGCAATACGTATAGTAAAAGCTGGTATAGTTTTACACAATTTGCTTTGCGAAAATAACAATTATAATCGTACTTTATTAAACATTAGTGCGTGTTCTGAGATTGCGACGACAGCATTACAAGATATAAACAATATTAGTAGTAATACAAATACACTGTCAAATACGTAATAATTTTACTAATTATTTTAATAATTCAGACTTAATAATGAAGGTGTGGTCTTATGGCAAGAAAGCATTCTTTAAGTATGCTAAGCTAAATATTCTTATCTCTTTATTTTGTACTTATTGTTAGATAATAATACATCTTATATTATATTTATTTATGTATAAAACATAAATTAATAAAACTTAAAATTTAGCTATATAATATACTTTATATGCTTTTTATACAAATAAACGTTTCACAAATTTAAAAAACAAATAAACTTTATCAAACTTGTTAAAAAGAAATTATAACTTGACAATAACGGAAATAACTTGTTCACACAAAATTATTTTTAACGAAATATAAATTTTGCTTTCAATAAGTTAAACAAAAATATTTTATTATAAGAGCTGACGACACTTTTGGCCAAGTAATTTTATAAATCACGATTTTCCGTTATAACCTGCGTGAACGACTCTCCTTCGATAATCCGAACACCTGGCTGGCCGTACTTGGGGGGGTTTAGAAGTACGCAGGTAAGAAAAAAAAACCCAGCTTTTATAGTATGACTTGAAAATAATTATTTTCAATTATTTTTAATTAAGCCTGGCGACTAATTCCCTCCGAGCAATCGAACTGGCAATTTATTTGCATGTTCCTGAGTGATCAATTATCAATATCCGATAAAAATTAAGACATACTATGACTTGAAAATCCGTTTTTTTTTCTCACCTGCGTACTTCTAAACCCCCTAAGTACGGCCAGCCAGGTGTTCGGATTATCGAAGGAGAGTCGTCCACGCAGGTTATAACGGAAAATCGTGATTTATAAAATCACTTGGCCAAAAGTGTCGTCAGCTCTCCGCCTATTACTTGAACAACTTCTTAATGAAAACTATAACTTAAACAAAAAACAAACCCAAACGGTAATTCTTCAGTTTAGCTACAGCAGCACAAAAAACGATGAATTTAGGCTTATTCGACGCGTTTTTGTACGAAACGACCGAATCTGGCAGAAAAAAGTGTCGCTCTGCCCCGCGACGCGAAATATTAAACGTTAAAGTTGACAGGAATCAGGTTATGATTTCTGTCATACCGACGAGATGCAGCGACTACGACCATGCCCTGCGGCCACATGCGCATGCTCAGTGGTCGCACGCGCATGCAAAGTGCGCCAATTTTAAATGAATCAATCGTGCAGAATAACCAAGCATCTCGATTCAAGCAGTTAGGTCTCACACTGGGAGTTTCTTTAATTTAATTATGCGGGGGAAGCACACACACACACACACACGGGAAGGTGCGAGGGGGGCTTTCGGCCCCCCCTCCCCCGCACCCGCCCCGTCGGTAGGCAGCGTGGACCTCGCTTTACAACATAAAGTACATGCTAAGTTGTAAAGCGAAATTATAAAGCACATGCATGGAGGGGTGCAAGCTGGCTTACATGCATGAGCGCACGTGAACAGGAAGGCTTTTCTCCTCTGCACCCCCCCCCCCATGCATGTACTGTATAATTTCGCTTTACAACTTAGCATGTACTTTATGTTGTAAAGCGAGGTCCACGCTGCCTACCGGCAGGGTGGGTGCGGGGGAGGGGAGCCGAAGGCCCCCACCTCGCACTCCCCCGTGTGTGTGTGTGTGTGTGTGTTTCCCCCGCATAATTAAATTAAAGAAACTTCCAGCGTGAGACCTAACTGTTTGAATCGAGATGCTTGGTTATTCTGCACGATTGATTCATTTAAAATTGGCGCAGTTTTACATGCGCGTGCGACCATTGAGCATGCGCATGTGGCCGCAGGGCACGTTCAGTGTTACTACATGTCGTCGGTATGACAGAAATCATAACCTGATTCCTGTCAACTTTAACAATTAATATCTCGCGTCGCGGGGCAGAGCGACACTTTTTTCTGCCAGATTCGGTCGTTTCGTGCAAAAACGCGTCGAATGAGCCTAAATTCATCGTTTTTTGTGCTGCTGTAACTAAACTGAAGAATTACCAAACAAACTTTTACTTGTCATAAAACTTTCACAAAATATTGGTTTTATTGCATATTCCGTAATTTATCCTTTTTTTCTGTTGCTAATTGCAACAATTTTAAACAAAAGGAAATCCTTCGTCCGCCATTTTGCGCAATAAGTTTCCTATTACTGCAATTATGTAAGAATTGGGTGCGTTCCACTTATCGACTGCAACGACTACGACCACGACCGTGATATTTGCCGTTCCATTAACTTGTAGGCGCTACGAGCGAAATCTTAAGTGGAATGAGTTTTGTGTAGTGAGATGGATGCCGAGATGAATGCCATCAAGATAATAGTGCTGCGCTACAGAAATTGTGACACAAGTGAAGATTCATCGAGTTCTGATGACAAATGGAATGTGTTGTTATTTAAAAGAGAAAAGCGTAAACATCGTCCACGAATTCAAAATTATGTCGATAATGTTGTGGTTCGTTACATGGGACACGATTTCAAGAGTCATTTTAGGTTAGTAAATAAACATATACGTTTTATTTTATTTTATAATATATTATATTATAAAAAATATTATTTGTACGTGTAAGCATGTGTGGATAATTGGAAATAAAGTTATGTATAATAAATATATTATAAAATATATATTTATTTTACATAACTTTATTTCCAATTATTTACACATGCTTACACATACAAATTGTTGATATTAACATTTCTTTTTGTTTATAGAATGTCAAAAGTGACTTTTCAATATCTACTAGAAATGCTGAGACCATATTTGACCAGAAAAACAAATAAATGTCCTATGATTCCAGCTTCTCATCAATTAATGATAGCTATTTGGAAAATGGCAACCATGGACTCTTACAGGTACAATATAAATTTTCAAAATAATGCAATGAATAATTGTTAATTTACAATAAAAAATATTTAAAAAATTTCTTTTTTAAAGATCTGTTTGCGATAGATTCAATGTTGGAAGAGCAACTGCTGTTCGAGCTGTGCGAAGGGTTACCCGTGCACTTTTTTTAAATTCGTCAACATTTATTAAGTGGCCTACTGGTGATTGTGCTATAAAGGTTATGCAAGGATTTAAAGAAAGCAGTGGATTTCCAAATACCATTGGGGCCATTGATGGTACCCACATTCGAATTGTTGCACCAAAAGAAAACCATGTCGATTACATCAACCGTAAAGGATTCCATTCGATACAGTTACAGGTAATAAGAATTAAATCTGTTGATCACAAATACAATTTTTTAGAAATGTTTCATTATGTACGTTTGTATTTATTGTCACGGCTTTTTGCACTCCCGGAGCGGTCTGGGGCGTGTGCCGGATCAAAAGGATAAAGGAGAGCGGGATGATAGGCCTCTCCGGTGATTCTCTTGCACCTCCGACACTCCGCGAAACAATTTTAATGTTGGGCGCCAAACACGTAAATTCGCGTCCGCGAAATCGCAAAAGAAACCCGAAACGAGACGCAAGACGAAATGTGTGGATGTGCGAGGAATCGGCTAGCTCGACCTAACAGCGGGCGGGGTTGATGAAAGGCGGCGCGATATCCGGCGGGGTGACACGTAAATCAGAAATTCAGTTTGCTAACAAAGAAAGAATAACATTTATTCTTTAGTAATTTTCAGTAGAAACAATAAATGCCAATTCGGCTTCAGTCAATCGGAGGAATCAATTCGTCAATAACGCGGGCGTCAGAAATTAAACAACAAAATTAGAGATAGCACGGACGCCAGAAATAAACGGAGCATTGCATTAATTCACCGTGAACGCACAGAAGGCGTGATTGTCAAATAAGCGAATAATAGTAGATTTTACTTATAACTAGTAAAAAATATCGGCAAGAATACGGCCGAACACGAAATAGCCGGAGTAGACGCGAATAATTGTAAAAATCGAAATACAGTCTCACCGGAAAGATAGCTATAGGATGGTACGTCCCGCTCGGAGCGCGTGAACGCCACGTCCAGAGTCGTACGAGAATTCTGTCGCCAATTATCTTACGCTAACGCAAGTAGGAATGCAACGAGTCTGCTGCGAGAATTGAGTAACCTACGCGAACAACGTTCTCCATTCAGCACAACTAATACTTACGCGCGATTACCGAAACAACGCATCCGAACATAACTATCCTAACACGAATAATATCCTAATGCAATCAGCCAACACGAGCGGCAGGTTAACGTGATTAATGTGCCGACGCGGACAACATTCCAACATAAGTAAGGTTTGGTAATTCGATACGCCGTAAACACCGTGAGCGCGGGCATTACACGAAAACGGACTTGCATTACCGGATTTCGCCAACTAATCTATCGCGATCTCCAGAGGCTCGCTTAACACGTCTTTATCCCAATTCTGCGGCCACGATACCATCCCGAGGTCCTTAGCTCTCGCTGTCGATTGCAATTTCCTACTCGGTCTTAAGGACCCGGATGCGTCGCGGTATTACACGCAATTTCCCGAGCGAGAGCGCGTACCGGAGGGCGGCGTCGTGGCTCTACATTTCGGTATTACTTGCGGGCAACCTCACCGGTATAACACCTTCTCCTGGGCTTCTCGCCGTCACTTCGTACCAAAATCGTCGCAGCGCAACTACGTCTCAATTCGGGGCGGCTATCGCGAATCTCAAGAAAACTTCCGTGTTCGGACTCGCCGACGGACGACCAGAGAGTGTCTCGCTAAATCCGCTCGATTGCGGAATCGATGCGGCACCCCCTTCCTTAGGGGCGCGCCGACCAATCGGGAGCGAGCTTGCAAGCTCGCGCGATATCTCAACGCAGGATCGTCGCAAGGGGATCCTTTGGGGGCGCGCAACGGTCCCTCGGCGGCGTAGCGACTCCTTCAATTTGTCCCTGGACAGCGGACTGGACTTCGTTCTGGCCGGTGTGCCTCCGGTTTGACCTCGGGGCGGTGATCAGCCACCCCGCGGGTCGGTATTTCGTGGAGGCAAATTGCTGAGGTCGGGTTTTCCCCGGTACTTGGAGCCCCGCTATCGGCGGCCCTCGTCCATCGCTGCCTCACGCGTCGCACGCCTGCCGCGTTGCTCTCGCCGCCCGTGATCTCAATGGTTTCCGCTCTCGCCACCCCTCCTCGGTCCTTGGTCCTCCCGGACCCTTCCGTTACTGGTACTCCCTCGAAGATTCGCCGTGATGTGGATGAGGCGCCGCGCGTATTACCATTACATAAAAATAAAATAAATACTCAAATTGCGGAAATGATATGAATATTCGGCCCCTGGAGATCTCATCGTCGCCTCTCTGGCTCGTCCCTGGGCGCGAAATTCCGCGCCTTGTGACGGCGGCGGGGCGCTGCCACGAAGCGGCGGGCCGCAACGTCACATTATTTACAATTAGTGTGTGATCACACAACTTTGATCACACACTATTATGCTGGGCATCCTGGGTCAGTTCATGATCAACGAGTTTTTCGCCAATCTGAGGTAGCAAACTATTTAAACGATAAAGAGAAATTCCCAGCAGACAGTCATTTATTGGGAGATGCGGCATAGGAGATTCATCAACACTTATTGACTCTCTTTAGAGACAATTGACACCTAACAGAGGTAAAAAACAATTATAATTATCGCATGTCTGTAGCCAGAGTTACAGTTGAGAGGTGCATCGGTTTATTGAAAGGGCGCATGAGAAGTCTATTGCACTGTTTGCCTATGTCAAGAGTGAACTTAATGGCGGAATATGTGATAGCTTGTTGCGTAGTCCATAATATCTGTACATTAAGAAGTGATGACATACCCGAAGTTATCACCTTACCCCCAGCCTTACAAGAATGCAATAGAGCTGAAGAAAATTTGCAAAAAAGACAGAATACTGGCAAAGTTGCCAAAAGAAATTTGATTATGCACACTTTATTATAAGATTAAAAAATCATTATTGTGTTAGTTTTTGTATATATGAATTTTTTAAATAATACATGTACTTTTCTTACTATGTACTAAATTATGTACTAAATAAAAATGTCATTAAATATTAAAACATTACTTGAAAGTTTGAAACAAATGTTTTATTGTTCTTTATTTAATTTTAACCTTACAGTTTTTAACCTTCATCCAGCTTTTAACCTTACAGTTTTTAACCCTTAACAGTTTTTAATCTTCTAATCTAATTATAAAAATAAAAATGTAAGAAGATATGCGAACTGTTTTGTTAATTTTAATTGCTTTAACGAGTGTGAAATAAACTTAAATGTTGTAATACAACTTTGGATTGTAAATAACATGTAACATAACCTAATATTGATATTCAATATATAACATGTTAATTTCATACAAAATAAAATTTTTTTCCTTCACAAAATAATTATTACAATTGACTTAGTGTAAGGTATCACAAAACAAAACATTAAAAATAATACGAAAAATAACATAAGTAAAACGAACAGTTTTATTATTTGTACTACAATTTTAAAATAAACGAGAAAATGTTGCAGTTTCTTACGTTAAATATTACTTATTTCTCAACAAATTTATTTAAAACTGCAAGAAATTTTTCGTCCATTTCCAATCTTTCTTTATGCCTTTTGACTTTTGCTTCCTCTTATTCAGTTTTTTTATGTAGCCTTCTTTTTAAAAGACTGCACACGTTTTCTTTTCCTTCCGATGTCTCTGTTCTTTTGCACATTTTTTGCTCACTTTCTTTTGATAACTCTAAAATATTATTAAATATTTCAATAAAATTTAAATAGTTTAGATATTTATCATTTAAACTGAATAAATCCAGTGTGACAATTATAAAAATAATCAGATTTAAAACTAAAAAAATTATAATAAAAGGTTAAAGCTCTCGCAACAACAAACAATTACAATATAGGCAAATGAGAGCCAAAACGCCGGTAGCAAGGCGACAAATCTAACAGTATTTAAACACTTATGTAACAAACAATTAAACGTTTCGGTCCTTCGCTTTAGACCATCCAGTCCGCATTGCCATAAATCCTTCGAGTACGTCGTCTCAATTCGTTGAACATCGGAACGATGCAATTTCCCGGGGCGACTGTTGCCTTAATCAAACACAGAACTTTTACAAAATCTGACTAATCAATCAAGAAACAGAAGACAAGCAGTATTACCTGACAGTCACCACGTGGAAATTAACGGACATCGTCAACGAAACGCAACTTATCATTGTGTTTACGGGAGAGCGAAACTAAAATACTGCTCACGGAAGACACGACGTGTCGAGGACAACAAATAGGCATTAAATATATAAATAACCCCGAGAGGCGAAGTTACATATGCGAAATTTTCCCAATGATCGGTAAATAAACGCTGCTTAATTCGCCGTCTCTTCCTCCAGATTAATGCCATTGGCTTGGCGCTTAATGTGAACCATCTCCGAGACGCTCCTTCGGGTATAAGATCTCTCTCTGTCCAAAATCGTGACATTATCCCAATCGAACTCATGTTCTTCTAAGCGGTGCTGGGACACGACCGACAATTTTTCCGCCCTTCCGCTAAGCTGATTACGGTGTTCTTTAACCCGCGTGCCCAACTGTCTCTTGGTTTGGCCAACATAAGAGGTGTCGCAATCACGGCAGTTAATTTTGTAAACCACCCCACTCTATGCAAAATCAAGCAACACATCCTTGTGTGGCTTAATAAACCGATTTAGCTTATTCATACCGACGAATGCTGTGCGGCAGCTAAACTTTTTTAACGTGTTGCTAAGGGCGTTAGAAATTTTGTCGATATACGGAATGACAAAAAATTGATCAAATTCCCCGTTCTTTGGAGTCGAAATACGCGAATCTGTTATCCCAGTCCTCCCCTGTTCGTCGACCAATTTGAGCAACCTTGTCCTTACATGCTTGAAAATGAAATCCCGAGGATACCCGTTGACCAAAAGGATATTCTAACTTAGATTTGTCGCCTTGCTACCGGCGTTTTGGCTCTTATTTGCCTATACTGTAATTGTTTTAAAAAATTATAATAAACGATTCATAAACTAATAATAATAAACTATATATAATACTAATAATAATAATAATAATCATAAACTTACCAGATGTAGAATCTATATCGACAAATTCTGCAGCTTTTTCCTGCTTAATAGAAAGTCTCGTTGATGATGCAACAGCGACTGGAGAGCACCAAGCTCTTTTTGAAAACATTTCATCCATAACCTACAAAGAATATGTGTATTAGCAATAGAAGAAATAAAATGTTGAATAAACTTTTTTACTATATTTTTAATCCAGTTTTACCTCATAAAACTGCCAAGGTCGCCTATCATTGCCCGATCGATTATTATGCTCTTTCGTGCTTTTGTATGCTTTTTTCAGGCTTCTTAGTTTTGCCGCACATTGTGGTCCTATCATTGTATGTTCTTTTTTCACAAGAATTGCACTAATTTCTTCCCAGATCTTTTTGTGTGAATATTTTCCATTGCTAAACTTATCTTGAAACATTTTATATGTTTCTAACAGTAACAGTACAGCAGCTGTTGACCACCTATAGGTAAAACCTGAAATGAGCACTAAATAATGTAATTGTTAGTGGATAATTGTTAGTGGAACCGCTCAAGACGTGAATATGCGCGGGAATAATCGCGGCACGGTTGTCGTACTCGTCGACGAGAACTTGCCACGCTGCCTCGTAATTCGCGTTGGAAACCTTGATGTTGCTAATCAACAACGCAGCCTCGCCGGCGAGGCTCGCTTTCAGTTAATGCAACTTTTAAGTTTTTGTCAAAGATTCGTTCCTGTCTACGAGGGATTTAAAGATTCCGCGAAAATTTTCCCATTCCGGAAAAACGCCAGAAAATGTCGGAAGCGAGATACGAGGCAGATGCATTGACATTCCGAAGGGCGCATCACGATAAGATGACTTGTTACCTTGATCCGGAACGCTCGGAGTGTCGGTCGTGAATTTACCAATGACCTCGTGGAGGTGGTCTGCCGCGTCGAAGTAGGCTTCCTGTGCGGCAAGAAATTCCTCTTGTTGAAAGTAGGGGGTTGATTTCTTTTTTTTCGCAGTAGCCATTTGCAGAATCTGGACGTGGAGGGCTTGAACTTTCTTCCAGAGCCTTTCTAAATTTGTCAGTCTCCCCTTCGTCTTAGGGAGGGTGACCTGAGCCTTTGGAAGTTTCTTGAAGTTGATCAGCGATCGCTTGAGCGTAGCAATCGCATCGCCTTGGGCGATGAGCAGGTTCGTGAGATCCAGCGACATGTCAGGCGTATGTCTGGATCGCGTGGTGATCAATCAGGCACTTGCGTGTCGATCTCGTTGAAGAGCGAAGACGCTCGTGTGCGACTCCGCGGCGAGCAGCAGGGCAATACTCGCGGGAGGCAGGCACGTCTGGCACGTCTCAAAGCAGGGCGCCAGTCGGGCGGCGGTAAGCGTATCTCAGCACGATACGTTTGGTGGAGGTCACGCAGGAGCCTCCGGAGCAGAGCGAAGCCGGGCTAGCACCGGTTTTCGCGTCACAGGGGGCACCGATCTTTAAGGGAGCAGGTGCAGAGCGCTCAATGTTCGAAATCTGACACGTGCGTGTCAATCTCGTGGAAGAGCAAAGACCCTCTTATACGACTCCGCGGCGAGCAGCAAGGCGGTACTCGCGGGAGCAAGGGACGTGCAGTACGTCGCCAAAACACAAGGCGCCAATTTTTAGGAGAGCGGGTGCAGAGCGCTCAATGTTCAGAGTAAGCTACGGAGTCGAGAGAACGTATCGCGGAGTACCCGATGAACCGGGAATAACTGTCCGATCACGCCGTGACGTGCGACGATTCAAACGGCGAACTCCGTTTTCAAGCGAGTCGAGTGGGCGCGACGGTCCGTTTGTCTCGGCCCAGCACAACGCGAGGACTATGAGGCGGTCGTTCACTATTTATCACTATCCGGCTCGAAGGACCATAAAATGTTAGTGGACCGCTTAGGTTATTCGCGCGCTGCGCCGGGGAAGGCGAAATAAATCAGTCTCGTGCAATACACTTGTAAATTTATTCAGCACACTCTATATACAATGCCGCACTCGCTAGTATACGACTCAATATGATACTCCGTTTTCTCTATATCGCCGAGCACTTGCAACAAAGCACAAGTGTCGCGTACAAGTTTCGAGGGCTCACTGGTCTCCCGCCCGAAGCAGGCGAAACGATCGCAGCCGGAGCTACGCACTAGGCCGCGAGGAATTTCGTGACGATAAATCGTCGGATTGGTTCCAAATTGTCAGGCGACTATTCTATTGGACAAGGTACGTGCAATCACGCGGCGGATCTCGCTTTCCGCACCTGCAAGCCGTTTGCTCAAGAAAACAAAAAAAAGGGAGGAAACGTAAACATTAGCGGTTTGAAGCATTTCGAGCGTTCTCGAAAGATATTCGCTTTCACTTTCGAATATTCAATTCTAAACAGTAATCAACTACTTAAATCAATGTTTATTAAAAACTGAATGAACAAATGCTTTAATGTACCACTGTCTGAAGACGGTGGTACGTTGGTACACTGGTACTTGGTACACTGAAGTGTTACTTATATTTATTTCGGTATTCGTTTCCGTTTGTGCCGATTCTTGGCCCATCGTGGAAATGGTTTGTTGGCTTGGAACTAATTCGATAAAACTTTCCACATTTTTTTCGAATCTTTTTCTTTTAAAGCTGCATTTAATAAAGATGTTGCAAAGGTCATGTCTAAAATCAGAGAACATTACGTTAAAATATAAAATATTATTCAACAAAGGTTAAGTATGTTAATGTTTCATAATATTTAAAAATATATAACTTATCTTGCTGTGCACGTAAAAAATCTTCCGGAGAAAGATTAATATCTACTACTATATCCTTTTCCGGGTCATATAAAGAAACTTTTTCCATTATACAGGGTGTCCGAAAAATCGCCTACTCCACTTCGGGAGGTGATTCGGGACCCAAAAACAAGCAAAAAAGTTCATACAAACATAGATCCGGAAATGAGCCGTTTCCGAGTTATAGCCACTTTTATGTTCAAAAATCGTAATTTAGAATCCGCTTGACATCCCTCTTTCTTAATTATTTCTTAAATTAAAAATTTTTATTTTTAAATATCAGCTAATTCATTAAAACTTAAACGATCCATTGATGAATACGGAAAGATTAGATACAACCTAAAAGTAAGGTGTTGTTAAATAATAATTTGAAACTTATTGAAAAGCCGTGATTTACTTACTTATTTTGAATAGGCGTGAAAACAACTGATTTCAAGTAGCCGTGAAAACAACTGATTTTGAATAGCCATGAAAACAACTGATTTCAAGTAGCTGTAAAAACAACTGATTTCTTTTAAAAATAATGTAATCGTATTTACAAATATTGAAAAATTAAAAAGAAATAAAAAAATTAAAATTAAAAAAATTAAAAATATTTAAAAATAAAAATTTTTAATTTAAGAAATAATTAAGAAAGAGGGATGCCAAGCGGATTCTAAATTACGATTTTTGAACATAAAAGTGGCTATAACTCGGAAACGGCTCATTTCCGGACCTATGTTTGTATGAACTTTTTTGCTTGTTTTTGGGTCCCGAATCACCTCCCGATGTGGAGTAGGCGATTTTTCAGACACCCTGTATATAGCCCCGGGTTAACACAAAAAGAAATAACCTAAACGACTTTCTACTTCTTCTTCTTTAATTTTCCTGGCACCTGATTTCTGCCGAGACACAAATATCAATATCTTATGCCCCCTGGAGCGAGGTTACTTTAAAGCGTGCTACCAGTTCGCGAATATAACCTGAACGACCGCGCCGATCCACCTACGAACCATGAGCGCCGTGGGCTCGATACGGTCGCGATCAATCACGTCATTTATGACGTTTTGAACGCGACCACGACGATCGCGGTCGTTATGTGGAACAGGTTTGGAGGCGTTGCGAGCGTTGCGGTCGATAAGTGGAACGCACCTCTTAAGATTAAATCATGTTGGCATCGTAGTTGGCAGACCTGCGGAAATATAACCGAGAAAGGGCATCCCGGAACACGGCCGGAAGCCAACCAGCCTATAGGAAGGAAAACCCAAAAATAAAACCGATTTTTTTGTATTATGAGTATACCACAGAAGAAAAAGAAGGACGTACTATCCCAGGGTGACCGGAAACCCAGGGGTCGGCTGGAGAAGAGTATTGTCCCAGCCCCTCTCTCGTCGTCATCGGACGATGGGCCATCCGCCGGGTTGGAGGCGAGCCCGGCGGAGGAATTGGAAATCGCCGCCAATAAGGAATGTAAAGTGGTACTCCGGAGGATGAAAGTTCCTTCCTCCTCCGGAGAGGACAAGAGGATGTTTTCTGGTGGGGAGAGTGAAAAAGAGAGGAAACACCCGGCTAAGCGAGTGGGGCTCGACCCCTTTCTGATTCTGTCGGAGAAGGAGGAGGAATTATGGGTGGAGGAGCTTAAAGAAAAGGAGCTAATCCTCCTTCATAGAGAAACCAGGAAGGCGCTCAAGACCAGAGGAGGGTCTTTTTCCTTACGAAAAAGATAACGATGAGGGCAATGGAGGCACTCCACAAGGAGGAAAAAGGGGTCAGGCAGCTGGAGAAGAAGAAATCCACCCTCATTGAAAGGGTGAAAGCCTTCGAGGCGAGACTCGTCGCGGAAAGGAGCGGGTCTAGTGTGGAGACACGTGAGGTCTCCGCACGGACGGAGCCGGTGCCGTGGAAGGCGGTTGTCAGGAGCGTCTCCACGCAGGTGCGGACACACGCGCGCGCGAGAGGGAAAAGGTGCTCTCCACCTCCGTGGGGGAGGACTCTTCCATGGAAGTAAAGACGGCGCCACTGGTGATAACGCGCGAGGTTGCCGTACAGGTGGGGCCTCGTGCGACAAAGATGGAAACGGACGTCCCAGTTTCTGGAGCGGGCGTTCGGGGGTTTGGTGACGACTCGGGAGTCAGCTCCCGGATCGGGGCCATCGAGCGCAAGCTAGAGAGCTTTATGAAAGAGATGCGCTTCCTCATAAAGCAGGAGGATGCTCCCCCCGACAGGAGGGCTGGCAGGGGGAGCGCGATTCGGGATGGAGGGGCTCCCAAAGACCCGCCTCCCCCCCGTGCGGTTAAACTGGGGGGGTTGCGGGTTTCTGGGAGCAGGGGCGGGGCGGGGGGCAAGGAGCCCTTCCACTCCACCGGGAAAAAAGTCTGGCCGGAGTTGGCCGGCCAGTAAAAAGGTGGTGCCTGTTTCCCCCAAAAGGGCGGTCGTGGGGTTGACCGTCCCAGAGGGAGAAAAGGTCTCCTACGCGGAGGTCCTCAGGACCGCTAGGGAGAAAGTCTCCCTGGCGGAACTGGGAATCGAGGGCCTTTGCAATAGGAGGGCAGTTACCGGGGGTGAGGGGTCAAAGGAAAGGGCCGACCGGCTCCGGGAAGTGCTGGAGGAGAGAGGGGTGCGGGTCTCCAGGCCCACCAAACTTGCGGAGTTGCGAGTGGGGGGCCTGGATGACGCCGCCACCACGGAGGAAATTGCGGTTACGATCGCCTCCGTCGGGGGGGGGGGTGCTCGGCGGAGGAGGTAAGGGTGGGGTCCATCCGGAGGCCTCCATCCGTGTCGGAGTTTGCTTGGGTGCAATGCCCGGCAGACGTTGCGGCCCGGGTGGTCTGGGTGGGCTGCGCGGTGGGATGGAGTTGGGTGCAGATTGAGCCGCTCCCTACTCGCTCCCTGCGGGGCTATTGTTGCCTGGACGTAGGTCCGAGCACGATGCACCGCCCCGGTGGACATAGCGATACGTGTTATCGCTGCGGTGAGAGATCCCACCGGGCCAGCCTGTGCGACGCGGGGGCCCCAAGATGTCCGCTCTGTGTAGCATCGGCTGGGGGGGCGGGCTGCACCCGCCGTGCCGGGGGGGTGGTGGGGGACGAGAGCCGCCGGTAAGCTTGGTTAGAGGGATCCGGGCGGCGTTCCTTCTCTTCCGCTGGTCGAGGTAGAGATGGGCGGTGAGGGGTCGGGGCTTGGCCCTTCCTCTCGCCCACCCACCTGAAGTTAGACGCGGCGGGCTGGGAGGGGGGGCTCGGGCAAATTCCCCACGAGGTTTTTGCCATTGGTGCTCCTCACGGCCCGCGGGGGGGGGGGGCGTCGGGACTCGGGACTGTGTCTTGGGTTCGGGTTCCTTGCCCTCCTCGGGAGGGCGCGGCAAGGAGAGAATGATTTGTGATAACACAAGGTTTTCTTTTCTCCTTTGTCGCCTGGGGGGAAGGCGCGTGGGCGGGATTTATCACGCGTCCACTGTTGACTTAGGTCAGCACCCCCAGAGGAGGGGTGGCGGGTTGGGGTTAGTTGCCTTCAACCCGTCACAAGTAGTTTTGTCCGTTTTGGACACGGGGCTTCGGCCCCGGGAGGAAGCCCCTTCTGGGCCGACGTGGGGGGTTTGCTGATTGATATCAAATGTTTCCCGGATTCCCACTTTAAGCGTCGTGAGGGATTCGTAGAGGTTTTAACCGGTAGACCATGCATGCAGAATTGTAGGCGATGTGCATGCATGGAATCCGGCACTTTCTGCGCCTCTCCCCGGAGGCGGGAGGGGGTCTTCCCTTCGGGGCTACTGGGTAAACCTGATGGGGTTAGCTCCGGCGCCCCTGATGGGATCCCAGTAGATAAATATTTTCCTCTACGTTAAAAAAATAAAAAAAAAAGGTTAGGTAGTAGGGTATATATGGGAGTTCTAACTCATGTGATCCAAGGGGGGTGAGGGGGGTCCGCGGCGCGGGGGGTACCGCGGGGGAGAACCGCGTTTGCGTTTTCGAGCGCCGCGGGGAGGGGAGTGGAAGCGCGTTCGCGTTTTCGAGCGCCGCGGGATAAGGGAAAAGGGGGAACCGCGTTCGCGTTTTCTTTGCGCCACGGAGAAGGGGGGTCCGCATACAACGGCCGCGTCGGTCCGCGTGACGTCACACGGCGGGCTCACGCGCGCGTTGTTTCTCCCTCGCGCGCGGTCTCTCCCTCGCTCCCGTCTCTCGTTCGCGCGCGTCTTCTTGTTCGCGTTCTTTCTTTCGCCAGCATCATCTATTTCACTCTCCATTCGCCTCTTCTCACTTGCCATCTCCATCATTCGCCTATCTATTCGCGTATTCTCTGTCTCCTGCTCGCGGTTTTTCTCCATTCCTTTTCGTAGCTTGTATTCATGTCCTCTCTCAACATTATTTTATTTTTCAAATAATTCTCATTAATTTATTAAAATAAACCTGAGAACAATATCGCAGTCTAATTTTAATGACATGGAATAGGAGGAACGGTAAATGAAAAGAAAAAATAATTTAAATTTTTTTATTATATCATATATATATACTTATTTATTTATTATGTAGCGCATTATACACAATAGTATCTAAAGCGTACGCTAATAATTCGCAATCAATAATTGAATTTTTATCATAAACTTCACGCAAGATATTTGCCGCTTTAAATTTATCGATGATACATTTCCGCCGTAAAATAGTTGCAAACTGATTCATATTTACTTCATGCGTATTTTGATACAGCTTGAAATATTCATGTTTGACACATTGTTCGAGCTCGAATATGAAAAGCATAGTTGACGGTTTTATGTACAAACAAGCATTGCACGATGTCAATTTTACAACACTCACATCGCGCATTTTTACGAGTTCTATAACAGCATCTTGAATTGATACCGAAGAACCGATAGTCGACTTCAAAAGTTGTTCAATATCCATACGTCTTTTGATGAGCGCCGTCTATGTTGCATGGGGTAACACTATCTAATTTCCTCGATTATCGCCAAGAATTAATTCAACAAAGGATGTTGGTCCAACGTTAATTTCCACATCCAAATATTTGTAAGCTGTAGATGTCAAGGCAAATTTTCTTTGTAAAATACGTGGCGTATAACAAGGTTTATCAAAACTGAAAAAATACAATTATGTTTATAAAAGTTTTTTGCACAAGTATATACAAAAATTAATGGTACTTACTCATTGTGCTGTTTTATGCACGACTCGTTTCCAATCGGAACGTAATAATTCGCACCGTGAGTTTTCATTGTATCTGGAGGCTGTTTGCAGAGCAACGTACTCGAACTGTATCAAACTCTTGACGGCGCGCTAGAATCTTTGTAGACTATTTATACATACAAAATTGCAAATCTTGCAAATAGCGCCGATGTAAAACTGCTGCTGCGAGCATGCTATTTCTATTGTGGATCCGCACCCACCACCACCCCTCAATCATCAAAATCAAATGCACCTATAAAGGGACCACTCAACCTATAGGGGCCACTAAACAGAAAAAGAACATATTAAAAATAACTCTACATTACATTTTACTACACTTTGTCACACATTACCTTTCGCGTGTTAAACAAAATGAATCAAAGTGTCCCCTTGTCCCCCAAATCCAAATAGGTTCCCTAATACGATGCACAGTGGGCCAGAAGACTAAAAGAAGTGGCCAAAATACTAAAAGTGCTCCAATTACTGTCAAATTTGGTACTCGGGGTTTTTTGAAGTCGCTGATTTTGAATCCAAACTCAAAATTAAAAAATTTAAAATGGCGGATTCAAAATGGCAGATAAAAAGGCTAAAAGTGCTGCGATTGTGCTAAAGTTTGATATTGAAAATCCGAACTTAGAGTTACAAGATTGAAAGTAACGGATCCGAAATGGTAGATAAGAAATAAAAACAACTGCAATTAGCCTACGAAAATTGTAGTTTTCAGGATCTACCACGTGGAGGTTGCAGTTTGATTTCAGACCTCTTATTTCGGGGTGCTTTTTTTACGTGAGTCCCCTAGCCTCTCACAATTTTAGAATCAGAGAAACTTACGTTTTTTTAAATTTATATTTTATTTTGCTATTTAAATATTTAATTCGTCTTCTGACAATTGAAGATTATCTAAATAAATAAAAGTGTCTATAATTCCTAAATTTTCAGTTTCTTCGTCTACTTCTTCTGCATCATCTCTATTAAAATTAGAAATGTTAAAATCAGGAGCAGAGCAAGTAAATCTCTCACTTCTTGTGGGATCAATAAAAACTTTTTTTGTGAAGACGCTAATTAAGATTAATAGTGGATATTATAACATCTGACGTATCCATCACTCTATAGAATACATCTGCCAAAGTTGCTGTACGATTCATTTTTCTGCTGTGATTCTGTCTAAAGTTTTTATAATCTTTATTGCAAACTGTGGTTTGTAAATTCTTCAGTAGTTTAGAATTTAAGCCAAAACATTCTGCGAGAATCTCAGGATTTTCAAAAGCTCTTCGAGAAGTGTTACCATCATTGGTGGTTCCAGAACCTCCTGGTTTTGGTTTATCTACAATCCATCCCAATCTTTTCCAGAAAAGATTTTGAACTTCACGTTTTTGTTGAGCAAAAAGAGTTTTATTTTTATCCCCTTTAACTTGCCAGATTTTAAGATCATTTCGATACGAAATGTGAAGACAGCATTCAAAAATTCGTATCCATGCGTGCAGTGGACTTAAGCCACGTACAAGTGCTTGTACATCCGTTAAAAAGACATTAGTTTTTTTTGTTAGATAGATTATTGAACGTTCGAGGAGTTGCGTGACATATTGGACACATTTGCATGGACTTTGTATCAGTTATAATTAGGACCCGGACGTTTGAGCACGGAGACCGGGCACAAGCCGAGAACCGGGCACAAGCTGCGCGCTCGTCAAACATCGAGTCCAATCGCCGAGCGTCGGAACGGTGAGGCGAGACTCGATGGTGGGGCGAGACTCGATGGTGGGGCGAGCCTCGCGAGATCTATTACTTAAATAAGCAAAGATCGCGGAGACTGATTTTTCTATTGTTCGCGATCGCACGAGAAGGCTCTTTACTATTTCATCGAATTGCAAACATAATTAAAAGAAAGAAAATGACTTCTTTGTCATATGAATATGACAGAAATGTATATGATTTTTTTTACAGAGCCAAATCAACTTTATTGTAAAATATGTTCCACGCTCCTGTATAAAATTACTTCCTATTCCTTAAAACGGCATGAGCAAACCGATAAACATATACGTAATCTTTACCGATCGCGACTTTCGTTGGACGATTCTCCACCCACAATTTAAGGAAGAAAGTCTACATTTTTGCAAGAACTATGCGAAGCTTTTCTTGCTGCCGATATCCTAACAAAACTAACAAAACTAGAAAATCCTAAATTACACAAGTTTCTTGAAAAATGAACTCAACGAAATGTCCCGAAAGCGTCCACATTACGAAAAAATTATGTAGAACCAAATTACGTCAAAACAATGTGTAAAATTCGTAATATTGTGAACGAAGATAATATCTGATTATCGGTAGACAAAACTACAGATGCAGAAGACAGAGCTGTTGCAAATTGTATAATAGGGACCTTACATTTGGATAAACCTGGTAAAATTTTTCTTCTTAATTCTGCAGTATTGGATAAAACAAATAATGAAACTATTGTTCAATTTGTCAAAGACTCTTTAAAAGAATTGTGGCCTACTGGAACAAACAATGAGAGAGTATTACGTAATTTAATTCTACATAATTTTTTCGTAATGGGGACGCTTCCGGGACATTTCGTTGAGTTCATTTTTCAAGAAACTTGTGTAATTTAGGATTTTTTAGTTTTTTTAGCGGGATATCGGAAGCAAGGAAAACTTTGCATAGTTTTTGCAAAAATGTGGATTTTCTTCCTTAAATTGTGGGTCCATAATTTAATAAATCGTCCAACAAAAATCGCGAGTTATAATATTCAACACTTTTCCGTTTATTAAAGTCAGAAATAAAGAGAAATGAATTTTTATCGAATGTGTATCATCTACTTTAACTTCAAAGATTTGTAACTGATTTATCTGTTCCTCTATATTCTTCTTCTGACTGAGTATTACAGATTTAGATTCATTAATGTTTTAAAGCTTAACAGATCGACAAAATCTAGCCGACTGAGATGTTCTGTTATTCCATAAAATATCATTATTTTGAGTTAATAAACAAAGAGGAATCAGACTTGTAGCAAATAAGTTGGCATCACTTACGTTAGAATCAAGTTGATCAGATTTATAATTTTGTTTATATTCTGAGTGGCCTGAACTTCCATCGAACCCCCAAGAACATAATAATACAGCTTCTATTTCTGTACTATTACTACTTTCCATGCACTGAAGAATAACTTCTCTTTGTAATTTTATTAATCTCTCGGAAATATTATTTAACAATGCTTGCAATGAGACCTCAACTTCAGTTTCATGAATTGAAACTGCTTCCTTTGGTGGTCTACATTGTGCTTTTACTTCCCGAACTTTATTATAGGACGGCTAAATGTCAGCACCACATGCCTTTACCTCTAAACGCATATTCGTATATACACTTTTAGATATAGAATTATCTAATAAGAATGCTAGAGCTTCTTTAGGTGTTTTTTTAATAATTTCAGTTTCTTCTGTGTTCAACAACTTTCTAAGTTTTCTAGGTCGATCTGGACTTTCTGAAATTTTATTAATAACACTGTGCAGGTTTTTATCTCCAGAATATCTAGCTGCATAACGACATGCTTGCAGTATATTTGGTGGATTATGATAAAGACTAGCACTAATTTTCGCAGCCTCTCGTCTTTTTGATCAATCTGATTTTTCTTCGAAAGACAAAGAAGGGCGACCTGGTTTTGAATACGAAGGATATTCTTGGTTGTGATTAATAATTTTAATATTTGGAACTATAAACTCGGAATCAAGCCAACCGGAATTTTTCTTTTCGAACTTTTTTTTAATTCTACGTACTTTTTCCATTTTTTTATTGCGTTTTGTTCTAAGAGTCGAAAATGCAGCTTTTAAACGTTGCAATCCTGTTGGACAAGCATCTTCCAAGCAAATATTCAACTCTTTTAGTATGTAATATAAAGTTTCAGATACGTCCCCACCAGGAGGAATCTTTTCAAGAATCTGCCGTTTCGTTTTCGCCATAATAAATTAATAGAGGCGCAGGGGCATCAACGGGCTGTTTCCTTCACACTTCGTCTAACAGTGAGAGCCAAGACTTAAACGGGACTCGGTTTCGTGCCTAGTATTACCGGGAGCGTTGGTCTCGATTTTGCGAATCTTAAGATCTAGTTTTGTGGCCGAGATAAGGCGGGAGCGAATGAGAGCTTGCACGCCTCTATAAATTAATCAAATTAAATATATTTTTGAAATTATAAAATTGTAAACGACACTAGTGCGAACAATGTAGTGTAATTTATTGTGTAATACATTTCGTTCACTGGCGGTGCGGTGTTAGTCGGCAAGTCGGTGCAGCTTTAGATGTAGGTGATGACCTGTTTATATACGTATGTTTACGTTATATAGCAAAAGTAGCAAAAAGTAGCAGCTTTTTCTTAAAGTATATATTATACGTAACTTATACAATTTGGGATTTTCCTTCTAGAAAGTGGAATCTTGGGGAATGGTCAATCGTAAGTGAGTTGTTGTGATTAATAATACAATAAAAATGTAAAATATTATAATTTATTGTGACTTTCTTTAATTTTATATTATTTATTTTTCATTTTTGACCTTTTCTTATCATATTAGTAGACTACAAACCCATAAAATAATACATAATTTTTTAACATATGAATAATAAAAGAAAAAAGGCGAAAAATTTTAATATATTTTTTCACTTTATTATATTACAACTGGTACAAAAAATGATCCAATCAACAAAATATTCTGGTTATATCTACTTTCAACAATTCTAAATACGACAATAACTTTATTTTAGATCAATGCAAAGATTGACTTTTGGCCATATTTAGAGGTACTCTAGCCCACTGTGCGATGGTTAGGGCACCACTCCATGTAGCGGATTGCTGTTTGCGCGCAAATGTATGGCTGCTGCAGTTATACAGATCAAATCATCAAAAGTCAACGGCGATATCGTTTTCAGAAATAAACTCATAAACGTCTTGATGTACGTCATGATCCAGAAAACATTTCGGTTGTGGGCGTGGTTCAGGTAAGTATTCTTCTTTATTCCGATGGCCTTTATATATATCACCGCCATACTCATCATCTTAAGGCTTGTATTACGGTACGTAATTATCGTCAATTATGCCGCGACATGTGATAATCTGAAAGTTAATAGACCAAAACGGTGTACATTACTTGTATCAGTAATGATATGACATTTCTGCAATGCATGATGTTTAGGGCACCACTTGTTAGTGCGAGTGAGCACGTTTCGAAATCCTAGTTCTTTACCGCGAAGATTATGCACAATCGATGAACAATAACGTTTATCTGTTCTCGCGTTGTCTATATTTTTTTCACACAGTAACAACGTGCTTAAACCGTTTCAAACTCTTGAATGCGCTCTAGAATTCTTGTAGACTATTTATACATACACAAAACTGCAAACAGCGCCGACGTAAAGCTGCTGCAGTGGTACAGATTAAATCAGCATAAGACAACGGCGCGATATCGTTTTCAAGAACATAGGCCAGTCAAATTAGACAAAAAAAGGCCTTTGCTCGAAAGTGATGCGAACTTTTTTATTCTTTTTTAGGCGTGTAGGGGGTATTTAGATAAACTTATTTTTGAGTTGTCGGGGTTTTTTACCCAGAGCTTTCGAGGGGGGAGGGGAAACCAAAATTTTCGCGGTTTTTTTTGCATTTATCTTGTTTCGATTAATAGATAGCACTTTTTCGCTCGTGAGAAAGTTGTAGGGCTTGAAAAAACGAAGAAAATGAGCGGTGACTCGTTCCGATTACCCCGACAACTCAGAAATAAGCTTTTCTAAACACCCCCTACACGCCTAAAAAGGAATAAAAAAGTTCGCATTACTTTCGACCTCAATGTCTAATTTGACTGACCTAACATGTCGCAACGCGTCTCGCGATGACTTCATCGCACACGTGCAAAAAACTGCAAATTTTTCAAACTGTACCGATGTACGGCTGCTGCAATAGTACAGATTAAATCAGCATAAGTCAATGACATGATACCCTTTTTAAGGACACATCGCGATGCGTCTCGCAATAATTTCATCGCACACGTGCAAAACTGCAAATTTTGCAAATAGCGCCGATATATGGCTGCTGCAGTTATACAGATCAAATCATCAAAAGTCAACGGCGCGATATCGTTTTCAAAAGCATGTCGCGACGTGTCTCGCGACAATTTTATCGCACACGTGCAAAACTGCAAATCTTGCATTTTTCGGAAAGCGCAAATGTATGGCTGCTGCAGTTATACAGATCAAATCATCAAAAGTCAACGGCGCGATATCGTTTTCAAGAACATGTCGCGACGTGTCTCGCGGTGACTTCATCACACACGTGCAAAACTGCAAATCTTGCATTTTCGGAAAGCGCATACGTACGGATGCTGAGATCACGGTGAAATTAGATATGATAAAAAAAAACGATGCGACATTAGTGAGATATAAAATAACAAATTTGAGGGTACGCTCAGTAGTCGAGGATTGGAAGTCGGTACATCAAATTCTATGTAAAGTAAAATGTATATTGCACCTCTCGAAGAAATGGAAGTTGAAGTCAATGAAGAAGTGAAAGTTGAAGTCTGTTTAAGATCGCAACAATTAGCATCGCGAAGAAGTCGCGTTCGGCTGCATGTCAGCACATGCACGCTTGCAATAAATTAATATTCGCGTAAAATGTCGCATAAGAGTTGTCACGGGAATATTCGGTATAGCATGGATCTTTTGAGATTAGCATTCTAGAAACTTTAATATTGTTATTGATAATAAAGTCAAACAACAACGCTAGAACAAAGGAACGATCCATGTTATACACAAAGCACGCGAAAACAGGTGACGACCCCGGCGGGTCGTCACGTGAAACCGGTGACGTCAGCACCATGACGCAGGGCTCCGATGGCCAATCACTCTCCCGAAATTCTGGGAAATCTGTAGGGAGGGAGTTCCGCCTCGGAGGTGTTAAAAGGACCGCCGCTGCGCCGCGGAACCGATTTCGCTCGCAAATCATCCGCCTAGTATTCCGATACGCTTATACACCGCTTCGTACTGCTTCGCGCCTTGCAATCCGCACTTGCTTTCGCACCCGCGATTCGCTTTGCTTCGCTGATAGCTTCAGTGCGCGCTGTCTCACACGGTTTCTGTAAATACGTGTATATACTTAGACATTAAAAAAGACCTTGTTTTTTGTACTCTATTTTTGGACTTGCTGTTTTTTTGTGGTCGTCTTCTACCTCGCGCTTTCTCGCGCTACCGCGCGCTCTCGAACAAAGTCAATGAAAAAGAAGAAATGTCTGATAAAGATGCAAGTCTTTCGGATTATTCTTGTTACGACAGCGAAAGGTTTGAAGATGTTATAGAAAAAATTTTTCGAGTTTTAAACCAAGCTGAAGTTAATATTTAGGATAATTTAAAAAAAATGTGCTGTATATATTTCTATTACACTCCCGGCCATGCAAAGTTTTGCTCGTGTATCGTAAAAATAAGCGGATTATTTTCAAGGCTTTGCGCTGTTCAAAAACATGACACCCGTCCATATATACTTATCAATGGTCTATTTTGTTCGGAATGTAAAGATCCGTTGTATCAAATAATGCCCTGTAATCTGTGTCCTATTTGCACTATTTGAAATGATGTAAAGATATTTGTGATTGAAAGTGCTACGTCGACGTTACAAACGGATTAAACAAATATATTTCAAAGTGGTTTTGTGAAGTTGAGGACATTGCAATGGAGCTAGAGTTGTTTGAACAATTTGCTCGATTGAATTCACTACGTGGAAGAATTTACTGCGTGGGAGCAACGATGTGACGAGTTTATCGAATCGTTGGAAGAACAAAGCCGAATTAAACGACTTCGATTATCGATCAGTCATTGATCGCTTGTATCGCACGAATCGAAGATCTGAAGATCTGAAAAATTCGGTACGTCAACGTTTCGTGCATGTAGGTGCCGGATACAGTGCAAGTGAGACAGGACTCAGATGACGCGAGATAAATACGGCTTTTGAAAGTCGTATACTGACTGGTGCGGTAATAAATTCCAAAAACATCGAACCTTGTCAATTTCTCAAAGATGCGAGAGACATTGTACTCGATCGTGTGCGGAACGTCATGCAACGACATGACAATGTAAAGATAAACACTATGTTTAATGGTGAATTTGTTGCGGGTGACAAACGCGTAAACAAAAGTATCGCTACGAGAAACTATGAACTTTTTCGTACATCCGATCTGCGCAAGTGGTACAAGCAACACTTATCAAACCTACCCTAGCATCGCTGGAAGAATTCCAGGAACGTGATAGCGGATGGGCGTTGTCGCATATACTCAATTTGACAATAAACGTGAACAAATGCAATCCATTGCACGCGGGGTGTTTTGTAGAAATACCGCGAGAAATTAAAATGAAGAAAGCGGTGATCAACGTGCGATCAATGGACAATGGATGTTTCGCATGGTCAGTGGTGGCTGCTCTGCATCCAGCCGAAAGAAATGCAGAACGGGAATCGTCGTGTCCTCATTACACGTTGGTGCTAAATTTTACAGACATTGAATTTCTAATGACATTGAATCAAATTAAAAAGTTTGAAAATCTCAACGATATATCAATCAATGTGTACAGTTGTACAGCATCGAGAAAAACAAGGAACTTGCAATCTTACTAATACGGCTTACTAACCGAAAGATGGACGAACATGTAAATCTGCTGTACGTGCATGACGACAACGTGGAACATTTTGCATGGATCAAGGACCTATCCCGCATCGTGAGCTCGCAATTAAGCAGGCACTATGGTCGGAAATACTTTTGCGATCGGTAAGTATACACCTAAATAAATAATAAAAATAATTCTTACGTGAAAAATATATAAAAAATTTTATTATTTACATATGTTCGCACTACTTCAGCTCCAGCGAGAAATTGAAAGCTCATACCGTCGACTGTCGGGAGATGAACGACTGCGCGGTCATGTTACCGAGTGATAACGACAAGTGGTTGGCCTTTAAGAATTACAACAGGAAGGAACGAGTTCCGTTTCTCGTATACGCCGACCTGGAATGTACCCTGGAGAAGATGGAAGCGGATCCGGAAACGTCCATCCAGGTACACGTATCAACATCATCGCGTGTTTAGCATAGGGTACTATGTGCGTTGCTCATACGACGAGTCGTTATCTATGTATCGGTTTCGTCGCGATAAGGATTGCGTCCCGTGGTTCGCCGAGGAGCTAAGACGTTTAGCTCACGACGTAAAGACCATTTTGTCCACTAATGTACCCATGGCAAATTTCACGCAAGACGAGTGGGAAAAGTTTAACAGCGCAACGCACTGTCACGTGTGCAAAAAACCGTTCGAGCCAGACGATGTGCGGGTACGCGATCATTGTCATTTGACCGGTCGATACAGAGGTCCCGCGCATTCAAATTGCAACTTAAATTACAAAGATTCGCATTGCATTCCCATAGTTTTCCACAATTTATCGAGCTACGACGCACATTTTGTTCAATTTTCATTGACAGGTGACACCGTATCCGAGAGTGATTACGCGCACGCCGTCAACGTCTGGCAGCGGTTCTCCATTCGCACGCTCGGTGACTACAGCGATTTATATCTCAAAACCGATATCTTGTTGTTGGCTGATATCTTTGAAAATTTTCGCGATAGCTGCGTCGCGAGTATAGACTCGATCTGGCGTATTATTGCACTCTACCGGGTTTTACGTGGGACGCTATGTTGAAGCATACGCGTATCAATCAGATTCGCGAAGCGACATAAAATTACGGTTTATTGATTCGTATAAATTTCTGAGTAGCAGTCTCGATAAATTAGCATCTTTTCTATGCAGAGATAAGTTAAAAATTGTACGTTCTCAATTTTCACAATTATCGATCGAGGATTTTGATTTTTTGAAAAGGTGTCTTTCCGTACGAATACGTGGATTGCGTGGACAAGCTGCAGGACACGTGTTTACCACCGCGCGTATCGTTTTACAGTTCCTTGACCGGTGACACTGTATCCGAGAGCGATTACGAGCACGCCGTGAACGTCTGGCGACGGTTCTCCGTTCAAATCTTGGGCGAATACAGCGATCTGTATCTAAAAACCGATGTTTTTAGTCTAAGAGCTGGCTACAGAGAAGGCGACATGCCTCGGTGCACGAAATATCTTACCTGGAAAAGGTTCGATTGCTGTCGGCAAAGCGAAACCCCGATCGTCAGAAGGCGCGCTGGAAGCTAAGTAGGTGGGCCGCCCGCCTAAACGTGTAAATTTTCCGACTAACAAACTGTCGATTGGCACGGCTGAAAATTTACATAGGTATCGAAGAGTAAGAAAAAACAGGGAAAAAATTGTCAGAAAAGTAAGTAGAAGCTAAAGGGTTGTCAGAAGCTGCCAAAGTTGCGAAAAATTTCGGCTTTACATGTTAAGCAAAACTTCTGACAATTTGCATTTGTATTTTTTACGTATAGAATAAACTAAGTGCAAAGTGTCAGAAGGCAAAGTGGAAGCGATCGTGAGAAAATCGGGTGCAAAGTGCGAGAGCGTCTTTCGGCGCGCGGCGCAGCGCCCAGTGGATCGCTTTTCTCTTGATTTTCACACCGTACATATTTCATAGCACTTCTGACAATTTATCTGAATATGCATAAAGGACTAAAGGAACTATTATTAAAATGTCAGAAGTCAATAGAGAAGAATTAATAAATTTAATTTTGCTTCCTCATAGAGGAAGCTTTGTGATGGTAAAAAAATTTTTTTTCGAGATTTTAAAGGAAATAGGTTTAGAATGTTCCAAAATGTCGAGAAATCATATTAGTAGAAAATGTCCGGAAGTATGTATGTGTGTGTGTGCGTACGGATTTTTGTACACTTATCTACTTCTACAATTTTTTAGATACCGGGTTGAAGTTTTGCACACCAAATAGAGTATCATAGAAAATATGTCCTCCTCTAATTTTATTAAAATCCGTCGACCGGTATGGATTTTAAGGAGATTTTTATTTTTCAGAAAAGCGTATTTTACTCTGTAGCTTTCTCAATATTTGAGATACCGATCTATTTCTAATTCTATTATATTTTTCAGTTTTTTTTCCCATTTTTTTCCCAAAAAACTGGTTCCCATTTAGGAGAGACATTTTGACTGGGAACCAGTTTTTTCTACCCCTATTTCATGTACAATTCTTTAAAATTTGGTTAATCAGTTCTTGAGTTATAGAAATTTCAGTAAACTTGACTGTTTTTTTTAACAG